>NW_026865496.1:0-73569 GCF_026571515.1 Ruditapes philippinarum | reverse complement strand
TTTATGCATATATTATTATGTCTCCCCCACCTCGGGGGAGACATATTGTTTTTGCCCTGTCCGTCGTCCGTCCGTCAGTCCGTCCGTCCGTCAGTCCGTCCGTCCGTCCGTCCATTCTTCGTTTCCGGACGATAACTAGAGTTCCTTTTGACCTACAGCCCTCAAACTTCATAGGATGATTGGTCTTATAGAGCTGATGATCCCTATTGTTTTTTGGGGTCAGTAGGTCAAAGGTCAAGGTCACACTGACCGTTGGTCAATTTCTCGTTTCCGGATGATAACTAGAGTTCCTTTAGACCTACAGACCTCAAACTTCATAGGATGATTGGTCTTATTGAGCAGATGATCCCTATTGTTTTTGGGGTCAGTAGTTCAAAGGTCAAGGTCACAGTGACCGTTGGTCAATTTCTCGTTTCCGGATGATAACTAGAGTTCCTTTTGACCTACAGCCCTCAAACTTCATAGGATGATTGGTCTTATAGAGCAGATGATCCCTATTGTTTTTGGGGTCAGTAGGTCAAAGGTCAAGGTCACAGTGCAGTGGGGGAGACATGCGCTTTTTTACAAAAGCATCCTCTAGTTTGTTAAGGTTTGTAATAACTTAAATTGCTGCACAAAACCTATGGGGTCACAATAATTATTACTTTGTGACTAGTCATGACCAGTAGATACTAGATTACCCTTATTATGCCCCCATTTTGAAAAAAAGGGGGTATATTGCTTTGCACTTGTCGGTCCTTCGGTCCGTAGACCAAATGGTTTCCGAGTGATAACTAAAGAACCCTTAGGCCTAGGAACTTCAAACTTGGTATGGTGATTGGTCATGACCAGTAGATGACCCCTATTGATTTTGGGGTCAAGGGGTCAAAGGTCAAGGTCACATTGACCTTGAAAGCAAAAACGGTTTCCGATCAATAACTAAAGAACCTTAAGGCCTAGGAACTTCAAACTTGGTATGGTGATTGGTCATGACCAGTAGATGACCCCTATTGATTTTGGGGTCAAGGGGTCAAAGGTCAAGGTCACATTGACCTTGTAGGTAAAAACGGTTTCCGATCAATAACTAAAGAACCTTAAGGCCTAGGAACTTCAAACTTGGTATGGTGATTGGTCATGACCAGTAAATGACCCCTATTGATTTTGGAGTCAAGGGGTCAAAGGTCAAGGTCACATTGACCTTAAAAGCAAAAACGGTTTCCGATCAATAACTAAAGAACCTTAAGGCCTAGGAACTTCAAACTTGGTATGGTGATTGGTCATGATCAGTAGATGACCCCTATTGATTTTGGGGTCAAGGGGTCAAAGGTCAAGGTCACATTGACCTTGTAGGTAAAAACGGTTTCCGATCAATAACTAAAGAACCCTTAGGCCTAGGAACTTCAAACTTGGTATGGTGATTGGTCATGACCAGCAGATGACCCCTATTGATTTTGGGGTTAAGGGGTTAAAGGGCAAGGTCACATTGACCTTGTACGTAAAAATGCTTTCCGATCAATAACTTAAGAACCCTTATGCCTAGGAACTTCAAACTTGGTATGGTGATTGGTCATGACCAGCAGATGACCTATTGATTTTGGGGTCAAGGGGTCAAAGGTCAAGGTCACATTGACCTTGTAGGTAAAAACGGTTTCCGATCAATTAACTAAAAACGCTTAGGCCTAGGAACTTCAAACTTTGTGTGATGATTGGTCATGACCAGCAGATTACTCCTATTGATTTTGGGATCAAGGGGTCAAAGGTCAAGGTCACAATGACCTTGTAAGTAAAAACGGTTTCTGATCAATAACTAAAGAATGCTTCGGCCTAGAAACTTCAAACTTGGCATGGTGATTGGTCATGACCAGAAGATGACCCCTATTGATTTTGGGGTCAAAGGTCAAGGTCACATTGACGTTGTATGTTAAAACGGTTTCCGATCAATAATAAGAGAACCCTTAGGCCTAAGAACTTCAAACTTGGCATGGTGATTGGTCATGACCAGCAGATGACCCCTATTGATTTTGGGGTCAAGGGGTCAAAGGTCAAGGTCACATTGACCTTGTAGGTAAAAACGGTTTCTGATCAATTTACTAAAAAACGCCTAGGCCTAGGAACTTCAAACTTTGTTTGATGATTGGTCGTGACCAGCAGATGACCCCTATTGAGTTTTGGGTCAAGGGGTCAAAGGTCAAGGTCATGACCAGTAGATACTTTATAACCCTTATTAATTGTTTGATCACTGGGTCAGAAGTCATGCATAATAACCTTATCACATGACTAATTGGCTGCTGATAGGGGGCATACATGTTTTACAAACATATCTTGTTAATTGTTTGTTCACTGGGTCAGAAGTCATGCATAATAACCTGATCACATGACTAATTGGCTGCCAATAGGGGGCATACATGTTTTACAAACATATCTTGTTTAATTTATATAATGCCTTACAAATGCATCATCCTAAATATAAAAAAAACCTTTTCAGGCATATAACGCTCCGCCTAGCGGTGCTCTTGTTACTTGATGCTTTTACTTTCAGCTGTTTTAATTCCATTTTTCAAACAAAAAGTGGAGCTAATTCACGATCCACTCAGCAATGCCGTCGTTGGTAAATTTTTATGCTCCCCGAAAAAATTTCGGGGGAGCATATAGTCGCCGCCTTGTCCGTCCGTCCGTCTTTCCGTCAGTCCATCCATCCGTCCGTCCGCCCCGTTTTTGTGTCGCCTCTACGGAGTAGTGGCGACATATAGGGATCACTTCTCCGTCGTCTATCTGTCCGTCTGTCTGTCTGTCCGTCCGTCCGTCCGTCACAAAACTTGTCCGGACTACTCCTCATAAACTACTTGTGCAATTTCATCCAAACTTTACACGAATGATCAGTACCAAGTCTAGTTGTGCATATTGTCAGGATTTTCCGGTTCAATGATTTTTGTCAGAGTTATGGCCCTTTAATAATTTTTAATTTTAAAGTTTGTCCGGACTACTTCTCTTATACCACTAATGCAATTTCAATGAAACTTTACAGGATTGATCTGTAGCTCAAGTCCTTGCGCATATTGCACAGGTTTTTCCGGTTGAATGATTTTTGGCCGAGTTATGGCCCTTTGATAAAAAGGTTTCTTTTTCTGTGTGTTGCCAGATACACAAAAGCTTGTCCGGACTACTCCTCATAAACTACTGGTGCAATTTCATCCAAACTTTACACGAATGATCAGTACCAAGTCTAGTTGTGCATATTGTCAGCATTTTCCGGTTCAATGATTTTTGTTTGAGTTATGGCCCTTTAAAAATTTTTATTTTTAAATTTTGTCCAGACTACTTCTCTTATACCACTTATGCAATTTCAGTGAAACTTTACAGGATTGATCTGTAGCTCAAGTCCTTGCGCATATTGCACGGGTTTTCCAGTTGAATGATTTTTGGCCGAGTTATGGCCCTTTGATAAAAAGGTGTTTTTTTCTGTGTGTTGCCAGATACGCAAAAGCTTGTCCGGACTACTCCTCATAAACTACTGGTGCAATTTTATCCAAACTTTACAGGAATGATCAGTACAAAGTGGTTAGTCTAGTTGTGCACTGTCTGTCTGTCTGTCCGTCTGTCACAAAATTTGTCCCAACATGAAATTGTCCATCATGAGGCGACACATGTGATTACTGATCGCTCTTGTCTTGTCCGGAACATAACTTTGAAACAACAAGAGGTATCAACATGAAACTTTGTAGGTAGATAGATCTCAATGAGTAGGTGTGCAGTTCACAAGAACCGTAACTCTGCCTTGCCTAATTTTTGAATTACCCCCCTTTGTTTATTTTACACTTTGAAATTTGTCAGGGACATAACTCTAAAAGTATAAGAGGTATCAACATGAAACTTTGTAGGTAGATAGATCTCATTGAGTAGAAGTGCAGTGCACAAGAACCGTAACTCTGCCTTGCCTAATTTTTGAATTATCCCCCTTTGTTTATTTTACACTTTGAACTTTGTCCGGGACATAACTCTAAATGTATAAGAGGTATCAACATGAAACTTTGTAGGTAGATAGATCTCATTGAGTAGGTGTGCAGTGTACAAGAACCGTAACTCTGCCTTGCCTAATTTTTGAATTATCCCCCTTTGTTTATTTTACACTTTGAAACTTGTCTGGGACATAACTCTAAAAGTATAAGAGGTATCAACATGAAACTTTGTAGGTAGAAAGATCTCATTGGGTAGGAGTGCAGTGCATAAGAACCGTAACTCTGCCTTGTGTAATTTTTGAATCCCTTTGTTTATTTTACACTTTGAACTTTGTCCGGGACATAACTCTAAAAGTATAAGAGGTATCAACATGAAACTTTGTAGGTAGATAGATCTCATTGAGTAGGTGTGCAGTGAACAAGAACCTTAACTCTGCCTTCCCTAATTTTTGAATTATCCCCTTTGTTTATTTTTACACTTTGAACTTTGTCTGGGACATATTTCTTAATGTATAAGAGATATCAACATGAAACTTTGTAGGTACATAGATCTCATTGAGTAAGTTTGCAGTGCACAAGAACTGTAACACTGTCTTGCCTACTTTTGGAGTCATTGCCCTTTGTTTATTTTTACACTTTGAACTTTGTCTGGGACATATTTCATAATGTATAAGAGATATCAACATTAAACTTTGTAGGTACATAGATCTAATTGAGTAAGTTTGCAGTGCACAAGAACTGTAACACTGTCTTGCCTACTTTTGGAGTCATTGCCCTTTGTTCATTTTGATACTTTGAACTTTGTCTGGGACATTACTATAAAATTATAAGAGATATCAACATGAAACTTTGTAGATATATAGGTCTCATTGGGTGGAAGTGCAGTGCTTAAGAATCATTACTCTGCCTTGCCTTATTTTAAAGAAATTGCCCTTGTTTATTTTTACTTTTTGACTTTTGTCCTGGACATTACTTTAAAACTATTAGAGATATCAACATGAAACTTTGTAGGTAGCTAGATATAATTGGATAGAACTGCAACGCTTCAAGAACCTAAACAAAGCCTGGTCTAATTTTGGAGTTATTGCCCTTTGTTCATTTTTTTTATACTTTCCTGTGTCCAGAACCTTCTCGGGGAGCATCACCCGGTTCAACCGGTTCTTGTTTGGTAAAGATTTTGTTTATGGTCATTCACTTTAATGTAAATGAAGGTCCACATTGAAACTAAGAATACCGATTCACTTATATGAGTTCTATATTCCCCACCAATTTTCCACTAAAAAAGGTCAAAGTTAAGGTGGCTTCAGCCTGTTTTAACAAATCAATCGTAAATCTGGTCATTTTGCTAATTTAATCAAAAAGTTTACACCTAATGAGTTCCAACTTTTGCTGATTGGATTAGCCTTTCCAGGAAATTCCCCATACTTTTTTTTGGGCATCTGTCACATTATGCCCATTTTTAGCTCACATGTCACAAAGTGACATGGTGAGCTTTTGTGATCGCTATTTGTCTGGCCTTCTGTCCGTAAAATTATACTTTAAATGACATCTTCTCATAAACCGCTGAGCCAATTTCATACAAACTTCACAGGAATGTTCCTTTGGTAATTAACTTTAAAAATTATTCTCCAAGCAGAACTCTGGTTGCCATGGCAACCAAAAGAAAAGGCTTAAAACCTCTTCTTTTAAAAAAAACATAAGAGCTAATGCATAAATATTTGGCATGAAACAACATCTAGACAATGTCTATGAAGTTTGTTTGAATAAATACCCTGGGGTCAAAATTGGCCCCGCCCCCGGGGTCATTGATTTCCCTTATTTGTATATAATAAAACCTTAAAAAATCAAAATAGGCATAGCTTAGCTATTAAGCATGAAACATTTCTAGTGGGATGTCTACGAAGTTTGTTCAAATAAAAGCCTTTGGGTCAAAATTGGCCCAGCCCCAGGGGGTCATTGATTTTCCCTTTATGTATATAGTAAAAACTTAAAAAATCTTCTTTAAAAAATTCTAAAGAGCTATAGCTTAGCTATAATTAAGCATGTAACATCATCTAGTCGGTGTCTACCAAGTTTGTTCAAATAAATGCCCTGGGGTCAAAATTGGCCATGTCCGGGGGGTCATTGATTTTCGTAAAAACTTTAAAAAATTTCTTTTGGTCAAAATTGGCCCTGCCCCTAGGGGTCATTGATTTTCCCTTTATGTATTTAGTGATAACTTAAAAAGTCTTCTTTAAAAAAATCCAAAGAGCAAGAGCTTAGCTTTTTGGCATGAAACATTTCTAGTGGGTGTCTACCAAGTTTGTTCGAGTCAAGATTGGTCCTGCCCAAGGGGGTCATTGCTTTTCTTTTTATGTATATAGTACAAAAAATTAAAAAATCTTCCTTTAAAAAAACCTTTAGAGCAAGAGTTTAGATATTTAGCATTATACCTCTTCTAATGGGTGTCTACCATTTTTGTTTAAATAAGGGCTCTGGGGTTAAAATTGGCCCTGTCCCGGGGATCATTGATTTTCCTTATATGTATGTAGAAAAGACTAAAAAAATCTTCTGTAAATAAAAAAACACAAAGAGCCAGAATTTAGATATTAAGCATGAATTATCTTCTAGTGAGAGTCTCTCAAGTTTGTTCAAATAAAAGCCCCTGGGTAAAAATTGGCCCTGTCGCAGGGGGCCTATAAACAGGTGAGCGATTTCAGGGCCATTATGGCCCTCTTGTTAGGTAAAAATGTCAAAAGGTCAATATATGTATATCCCTTTTAAGGTTTTGTTTATGGTCATTAACTTCAGTAGTGATACAGCTGAAATTGTTACTTTATATTTGGATGCATCATCTAAATTTTTACCTGCCACACCTATTTTGTAGTCAAAGGTCATGGTCACTTGGTCCTCTCATAACAAATAATAAATCAGGTCACTCAATCATAGTACATTGATCAAGGAGTTTTTATGAAAATATGCCTTGGTATCAATCATAGTTATTCTAGGTCAGAAGGTAAAAGGTCAATTTCATTTTTTTTATATAGGTAATAACTTCATTTAAGACATTTAAACATGATATTCATTAATGCATATCAATCAGTTCTGACAGCCATGCCCATTTTAAGTCAAGTCAAAAGTCAAAATGATCTTAGAAAATGGTGCAGTATGGTATCAAACACTGGGAAAAGTAGTTGAGTCTGCTTTATGGGCAGTTCTTGTTTAGCATAGCAGTTGTCTGATACTAGTGTTTGCAATCACATTTCTGATTAAAGTTTTTGTATTGTTACATATATATCTTATTTCCTTAGTTGTTGAAGCTGCTTGCATTTGATATGATTTCTTTCTAAAAAGGCAATGTGTCTGTCCAATTTTGTTTATATAAAAGAGTCATCAAATCATGTATAAAATTTCAACTTTTTTAATCTTACATTGGTTTTCAGAATTGTTGCTCAAAAGTCAAGGTCATATACTTAGAAATGCAAATCTATGGACTAAGGTCAATGTATGCCTTGTTTGCCCCTTGACTTCTAGTGAAAGGGCAAGGTTATTTAACTCCATATGTAGGAAGGCCATAAATTCCATAGTTTAAAAATTCTCAACCTGTCAATGAAGAACATCAGGTTAAAATTGCTGTATGTAACAATGGTTATTATAAGTTTTTGGTCTGACTTACACTGTATGTCACTCCTTCCTGTCACATTTTTTCATAAGTTCTATGATTTTCCTTTACTGTATAATTTATGACTTATTAATAATCCTGCTGACGCGTTATTTTTTCAAATATAGTTCCATGTTTAATTTTATCATACAAAAAGTGAATTATTTCAAACTTGAAATGTGTCTCCCTCATCATCACCAACACCATGAACTATTAGCAAGATCCATAACTTTGTCTCATATATATTATGTTCTCTAAGCATTGCACTGTCTTAGATTAGTTGATACAAATTTATTATACCCCACCACAAAATTTGGGGAGGGGGGGGGGGCTATTATGGTTTCGCTTTGTCTTGTCTGTTTCCATTATCGTGTCTGCTTTATAAATCCTATACCAATTTAAGGATTTTTGGCCGGGTTGCACTGTTGCAAACCCGGGTTATAGTATGGTGAATGGGCGGCGGGCGGGCGTCCGGGCGAACGGGCGGGAGGGCGGCGGCTGGGAAAAACTTTCGTAACAGTTTTTCTCAGCAACTACTTATCACAGCCTTTTGATATTTGGTATACAGCATCAACACATGGTCCCATACTGTTGGATTCGATTTCAGGTCGGTCACTCATCTACTTCCTGTTTGCTGACCTAGTTAAATTTTCAACATTAATGGTCAATGCTAGGAAATTTTTGTAACAGTTTTCTCAGCAACTACTTATCACAGCCTCATGATATTTGGCATACAGCATTGACACATGGTCCCATACTGTGGGATTTGATTTTAGGTCTGTCGCTCATCCATTTCCTGTTTATTCCACTTAGTTAAATTAGTTAGATTTTTCAACATTAATGGTCAATGCTTGAAAATTTTCGTAACAGTTTTCTCAGCAACTACTTATCACAGTCTCTTGATATTTGGCATACAGCATTGGCACATTGTCCCATACCGTGGGATTTGATTTCAGGTCTGTCGCTCATCCACTTCCTGTTTATCCACTTAGTTAAATTAGTTAGATTTTTTGACATTAATGGTCAATGGTAGGAAATTTTCATAACAGTTTTCTCAGAAACTACTAATCACAGCCTCTTGATATTTGGCATACAGCATTGACACATGGTCCCATACTGTGGGATTCGACTTTAGGTGTGTAGCTAATCCACTTCCTTTTAACCTACTGAATTAAATTTTCGACATTGATGGTCAATGGAAAATTTTTTGTCGTAACATCACAGCCTCAGGATATTTGGTGTACAAAATGCAACCCGGCCTTTTCTGTCTTTTGACCCATTTTCTTCAAATTTGGCTCAAATGTTCACCTCAACAAGAGAATGTGCAGAATCCATGTTGCCAATGTGTCAGCTCAAGGTCACAATTCAAGGTCAAAGATCAAACAATCAAATACTAGACAGTATGTCGTGTCAGCTCTGTAAGTCCTACACTAATTGAAAGATTTTCTTCAAACTTGGCTCAAATGTTCACATCAGCAAGGGGATGTGCAGAATCCATGTTGCCAATGAGTCAGCTTAAGGTCAAGGTCACAATTGAAGGTCAAATATCAAATAATCAAATATTAGACAGTATGTTGTGTCCGCTCTGTAAGTCCCACACTAATTGAAAGATTTTCTACACTCTTGGCTTAAATGTTCATCTCAACAAGGTAATGCGCAGAACCCATGTTGCCCTTTTGCTGGCTTAAGGTCAAGGTCACAATTGAAGGTCAAAAAATTGACTAAGCACTCTTAGTTTGATAAATATATTATTGGACTTAAGACTTTACCAATTTTCTATGGAAAGAATGAGTCGAGCGAGCTGGCATTTCTGTTTAAATTCTTTTTTTATACCCCCCCACAACAAAGTTGTAAGGGGGGTTTACTGGAATCAGGTTGTCCGGCCGTCCGTCCGTCAGTTTTTTCTTGTCCACCCAATAACTTAAGATTCCTTTGACCTTTAGTCTTCATATTTGGCATGGAGGTTAGTCATGATTAGAAGATGACCACTATTAATTTTTAGGTCACCAGGTCAAAGGTCAAGGTCACAAGGGGCCTTGACTTCAAAAAGCTTGTCAGCCCAATAACTTAAGATTCCTTTGACCTACAGTCTTCATATTTGGCATGGAGGTTAGTCATGATTAGTAGATGACCCCTATTGATTTTGAGGTCACCACGTCAAAGGTCATGGTCACAGGGGCCTTGACTTCAAAAAGCTTGTCCGCCCAATAACTTTAGATTCCTTTGACCTTAAGTCTTCATATTTGGCATGGAGGTTAGTCATGATTAGTAGATGACCCCTATCAATTTTGAGGTCACCAGGTCAAAGGTCAAGGTCACATGGGCCTTGACTTCAAAAAGCTTGTCCGCCCAATAACTTAAAATTCCTTTGACCTACAGTATTCATATTTGGCATGGAGGTTAGTCATGATTAGTAGATGATCTCTATCAATTTGAGGTCACCAGGTCAAAGGTCAAGGTCACAGGGCCTTGACTTCAAAAAGCTTGTCTGCCCAATAACTTGAGATTCCTTTGACCTACAGTCTTCATATTTGGCATAGATGTTAGTCATGATTAGTAGATGACCGCTATTGATTTTGAGGTCACCAGGTCAAAGGTCAAGGTCACAGGGGCCTTGACTTCAAAAAGCTTGTCCTCCCAATAACTTAAGATTCCTTTGACCTACAGTCTTCATATTCGCCATGGAGGGTAGTCATGATTAGTAGATGACCCCTTTTGATTTTGAGGTCACCAGGTCAAAGGTCAAGGTCACAAGGGCCTTGACTTCAAAAAGCTTGTCCGCCCAATAACTTAAGATTCCTTTGACCCACAGTCTTCATATTTGGCATGGAGGTTAGTCATGATTAGTAGATGACCCCTATTGACTTTGAGGTCACCAGGTCAAAGGTCATGGTCACAGGGGCCTTGACTATAAAAAGCTTGTCTGCCCAATAACTTTAGATGCCTTTGACCCACAGTCTTCATATTTGGCATGGAGGTTAGTCATGATTAGTAGATGACCCCTATTGACTTTGAGGTCACCAGGTCAAAGGTCATGGTCACAGGGGCTTTGACTATAAAAAGCTTGTCCGCCCAATAACTTAAGATTCCTTTGACCTACAGTCTTCATATTTGGCATAGAGGTTAGTCATGATTAGTAGATGACCCCTATTGATTTTGAGGTCACCAGGTCAAAGGTCAAGGTCACAGGGGCCTTGACTTCAAAAAGCTTGTCCGCCCAATAACTTGAGATTCCTTTGACCTACAGTCTTCATATTTGGCATGGAGGTTAGTCATGATTATTAGATGACCCCTATTGATTTTGAGGTCACCAGGTCAAAGGTCAAGGTCACAGGGCCTTGACTTCAAAAAGCTTGTCCGCCCAATAACTTAAGATTCCTTTGACCTACAGTCTTCATATTCGGCATGGAGGTTAGTCATGATTAGTAGATGACCCCTTTTGATTTTGAGGTCACCAGGTCAAAGGTCAAGGTCACAAGGGCCTTGACTTCAAAAAGCTTGTCCCCCAATAACTTAAGATTCCTTTGACCCACAGTCTTCATATTTGGCATGGAGGTTAGTCATGATTAGTAGATGACCGCTATTGACTTTGAGGTCACCAGGTCAAAGGTCATGGTCACAGGGGCCTTGACTATAAAAAGCTTGTCTGCCATCTAAATTTAGATGCCTTTGACCCACAATCTTCATATTTGGAATGGAGGTTAGTCATGATTAGTAGATGACCCCTTTTGATTTTGAGGTCACTGGATCAAAGGTCAAGGTCACAGGGACCTTGACAAAAAAAGCTTTTCTTCTCAATTGCTAAAGAATGCCTGTCCGCAGTGTATTGATTTTGACATTTTCACATTTGAATCATGTAGTATACATAACTTAGCAATGCACTGGCTTAGTAACCTCAGATTTGGCAGGGAGGTTGTCCTTGAGCTCTAAATGGCCACTGTTGATTCTGACAATGTGGTATGCGGGGGTAATCACGCCATGATAGTGGCAGTTCTAGTTTGTTTTACTCTTACTCTGTTTTTACGTTTTTGTTTTACTGTTATTACTCATACTATTTTTTTAACAAAAACAATTTAGAAGTTTGCACTTGATCAAAATAACAGCACCAACATGTAGTCCAGTTTATCTTGTTATTCTATGAGCACCTATAATAAATTAACTTTTTCAAGTCCATTAATTTTGCTAACAATATAACTCTTTAAACAACTTTAGTTTGGTCTCAAATATATTTCTTGCTGACAGTATTATTTTTCCACTTGATTTACATGTGCTGGAAATTTGACTATAGCATGGGAGTAGCCAGATAAGATGTACTATGCAGAGCTAGACATCATTTAGCCTTTTGAATAATGTTGTAAATCCATATACACTACTATAATAATTTAAAATAATTGAAAATGAAGCATTTAAAATATGGTATTTAATGCAAGATAACATGTTTTAAAGTCATTTTTTTATGGACACATTTTTTACACTTTTTCTTATACAGTATCTGTGGCATAATTGACTTATGGACACATTTGTCCACTTTTTCTTATCTCACAGTCTTTGTCCACTTTTTCTGGACACACAGTCTTTACAGTTTCTGTGGCAGCATTGTCTTATGAACACATTTTTTTAGACTCTTTCCTATTCAGTCTCTAGCTAGCTGTGACATCATTGTCTTATGGACACATTTTTTACATTTTTTACATTTTCTTATACAGTTTCTGTGGCATCATTGTTTTATGGACACATTTTTTTGGTTTTGTTTGCTATGTTGCCAGTCATACCAATACTATTAAGTTATAATTAAGGATATTTTCCAGTTTTTTTCAGCACAGAAGATATCATGTGCCCTCTTAAGCATTATTTTAAGCACAAGGGGGCACCTGACTGGAGCAACTGACTTTCCTTAAGCAAATTTGTAGGATGAGAAGCATTCATGTTCTTTATTTAGTGAACTCACTTAGTGACTTGATTTAAAGAATGATGTAATTTATATTTTCCGGGACTGATGGAGTGCATAAAGAAGAAAACTAGAGATCAATTGCAGCAGACTGTAGGCGACTGTTATTTTGGAGTTGTTTGCATTTCATTAAATGGTGAGTATTACATGTCTAATGCAGAAAATTCTTTGATTTTTGTTATTTGCAATTTGTTAGCATAATTGAAGGTACGATTGTTTCGTATGTTGTTTGTTTTGTTTTAGTATGTTTTTCTCTTATTTGGTTAGATCTATACTTTATATAAATGTTTATTTGTGTTTTGAAAATTGATATTTATTAATGATATTCATATTCATTGGGATTAAATTCAAATGCTGTTGGTGACGAAACAGTTGCCTTAGACAATTTGCAAACCTTGGTCATATTGAATTCCGTAGAAGCTACTCTCCCACACAAAACAGGTCTAAATCATACATGCCATGATTTCTAGACTGTTTTACTCAGGACACTTTAAAAAATGTTAAAAATTGTAAATATGTATCCTAGTATATTAATATTTACAACTTGCAAATATTATGATACAGTTAAGCATGTGCTATGCTTTATCCAGTGTCTATTCTAGGATTTCAAAATTAGGGGTGATTTTCCCCCCTCTATTTCAAAAAAGGGGGCAATTTTCAAAATCAAGGGGTGCCAATGTAAACTGCCAATGTTAAATAGTCTGCAATAAGTTTAAACTGAGGTGTTCAATCAATAAAATAATTAAAACTAAGGCAGCAGAAGTTGTGCCCCCTTAATTTTTTTACGAAAACAAATCATTATAGAACTGTCGTGAATGAGGGATTGACAATACAAAAAATAGACCTATCTTTCACTTTTAGATCGAAGCCAATCTAGGAATTGTCTCATTTTTCTTGATTATTTTCTACACTAAAATGGTGCCCGACTGTCAGACCTAGCACACTAGTTATGGCCGGTAAGGAACATTCTGTTAATTTCCGTCAACTCAAGTAACCAGTACCATACGGTACTAAATTTTTATAATGAGCTTACAGTTACTTCCCTTCAGTTTCCGGTGTAAATGTATACAAAACAACCAAATATAATGCAGAATGGAAGTTTAAGGATTTTATAAACATTTTTTATAGATGCGAGATTTTCACGCTCATGATTTTGAATTGTGCGCGATCTGTGAAATACTAGCGTGAATCGCGTAATCGAGCATCCTAGAATAGACACTGTTTATCACTGTGGTTGTGTAAGGTCTAAATGTTAAAAAAAGCCCCAAAGCCAGAACTATCACGAAGGGGGGGATTAAGCAGTCAGACACAGCGATCTCCAAAAAGTCATGGCGATTTATACTACAAATCAATGTGCATGTAGTCATCCTTAAATCAATCTGAAGATGGAATAGTTTTTTTAAAACCTGGAATACACTTAAAATGATTCTATTTTCATGCCCTCACTAAAAATATATTTGACCAAAAGTCATGAAGATTTATAGAAATGTTTGTCAGCAGGTGTAGTTGTGCACCTAGGGGTTTGATTGTGGAATTATTCAATATTTACAGAGTTATCGCCCTTTACTAAGTAATTAATCACTCTTTTTTGCAATATTTTTAACTTGTGTCTTGCGTCACAACTCCAGGAAATATTTGACCTAAAGTCATGTAACTTTACAGAAATGTTCGTCAAAAGGTGTAGTTTTGCACCTGGGGGTTTAATAGTGGTATTATTCAGTATTTGTAGAGTTATGCTCTTGACTTAGTTATTTTTTTTGCAATTTTCAACTTATATTTTGCGTTAACCCCCAAAAAAATTTTGAAGTCATTTAATATGCATAAGTAAATTTGCATTTTCCACAATATAAATGTGACAAAACGATTAAGTTTCACATGACACAGGTAAAAAACCACTATTATCTATCACATGTTATCATGTGTCGATCAGGACTAGAACTTATCTTATAAAAGTGAGTTTAAATAGAATTACTGATATACATGTATGTTCTTCTTTTTAGCTCACCTGAGCTTGATCAGGGTGAGCTTTCAGGATCTTTGAATTTCCATCAAACTTTGTCAGGATGCTTGTCTATGTGATAGCTTAGATAAGTTCGAAAATATGTCATCTCAGATGAAAAACGAGGTCACTGGAGCTTAAAATAGAAAAACCTTGTTAACACTGTAGCGGTCACATTTTTGCCTCAATCATCATCAAACTTGGTCAGGATGCTTGCCTAGGTGATATTTCGGATGAGACTGAACATGGGTTTTTTCGGATGAAAAACTAGGTCACTGGAGCTAAAAATAGAAAAATCTTATTAACACTCTAGCGGTCACATTTTTGGCTCAATCATCATCAAACTTTGTCAGGGTGCTTGTCTAGCTCGAATAGGTAGGAACATGGGTTATCTTAGATGAAAAACTCTGTTAGATAGCTAAGATATTTAGCATGAAACATCTTCTAATAGGTGTCTATCAAGTTTGTTCAAATAACCCTTGCAGAAATTACTGGTAATTTACCAGGATTTTACTAGGATTTTAATTGGAAATCCCAGGAATATTTACAGGGATAATTCCTAGGAAATGCAAGGAAATCTGAGGAATTTCCAGTTACTGGCTGGCGGTAATTGGAACGACTGAAAACTACTGGTAATAACTAGAAAAAAAATGTGAAACCAGGAATGTCTTAGATCGACTTGTTCTGGAAAATCCTAATCACTGAGAATGACCTGCCCACGGTATTTGGAACATTTTTTCTAGTAATGCCTTGGCATTTCAAAGAACTTGGATATCCCAGAAGTTCCTGGTCTTTCCATGATCTTAGGAATGGCTGGAATTGCCTAGGATTGCACTGTACTGGAAATTCCCAGCAACTGGGTATGACTTGACCACAGCTGAAATACTGTTACTAGGGCCACCAAAGGATCATTACAATTAAAATCAAATAATCGGTTTTGTAGAAGATATCATTACAAGAAATTGCTGACAATACAAGATGCCATTGGACACAGGGCAATCACATTACTTCACATAAGCACATTGTACTGATGTGAACTAAAATGTGCACTTTTAAATCCAGTTAAATGACAAGCAGTTCAACATCAGTCATAAGCAAACTATTAAATTTAATAAAAAGCATGATTGCATATGAAACAAAGTATTTTCCTTACAGTTTAATTGTTTTTGTATTGTTTAGACACACTTCTTTAGATATATCATTGTAGTTACTGGAATGCAATGAGCTTTGGCAATAACACTTTACTTAAGATTCCTTTTTTTAAAACAGTGTAACATGTGACACCTCTTTGAATTTAGCACTAAAAGTTAAAACATTATAATACTTGACTAGGTCACTCCTAGATTTTAATTTGCTTTCATCATTTTCTTAACTGATTGAATGAGGGACATCACTTAAACAGTCTAAGAAACATCACTTAAACAGTACAAAACATGACGCAAGAAACCTCCAGTATTACATGCAACTCCTACATTTTCTATTGCTGTCTTCTGAAATGAGTAAATCCTTGCTGCAAGATCCAATTTTTGCCGGTTTAATAATTTTCTTGTCATCAAATCTTTCATACTGAGAATCTCAGTAATCCACTGAATTTGATGATCTCTGGGTAATCAAATGAAATGTTGATCTTTGGTAATCCAACGACTTCTTTGCATTTTTCACATAATATATATATATATATACACAACAGATAGGAAGCTCTAAAAATAGATAATAGTCAGATTTAGACCCACAATCCTTTGCAGGCTTCGGTGATATTTGGGTTTTCTTGATAGTCTCCAATTTTCGCACTCTCAGTAAACTTGGACGATATCCATGAATTATTGTTTACATACCCCGACATAGATTTTCATCAGAGAAATATTTGTATAGAAAAGTGTGTATAGTACCTTTTACAATAAATAACTATTGCTTTTTATTTAAGCAAAAAAATGTTTCATCTTCCTCCGGGAATTCAATATGACGGTGTTTTGGCTATTTTTACCCAGGATGCATCTAATCTCTGAAAATCCCGCAACATATGATAACTTATAAGAACACAATTCTGCCAATACTGAATTTAACTGTGTGACATCACAGTTTCTTTTCCATGTATATTTAGCTCCATGGCATTTTGTACAACTTGCCCTCTTTCAATTAACTGAAGAATTTATTTTTCTATATCAAAAGTTTTTGACCCGTTTTATGGATTTAAGCTCTCACTCTCCTCAGCTTTGAACATCATCCACAAGTTGGTTGAACTCCTGCCTATGTGGTCTTGTGGTACCAATTCATATCTGAAATCAAACAAATACATTTCTCTACATGATGGAAATATACCAAGATATTTGAATACGAAATAAATACTAATCACTTGGCAGGACGTGAAGTAGATGCACACTTGGTTCAAGCAAGTAAAATCATTGCAAACTTGACAAAATGGTTTCTGTGTCTTAAATATTTACCAAAACTCACATATTTTTTCAGGTAAGTGGGTTTGTATGTTATTTGATTTTTTTTTTTAAATGGCCATTCATGAAGGAAGTGTTTATGACACACTCTGTTCTGGGCCTCAGATTTGTAGCTTTTGGTTATACAAAGCTATTGAAGTTATAAACTGGTCATGTACATATTTTGAAAGTGGATAAGTGAAAATCCAGGGCGGTTTTTATGCTCATTTATTCACATATGTAAGTTTTTGAAGTTCACCAAAAAAGGCAAACTAATGAAAATATACTGTGTATTTTTATTATTATTATTTATTATCATTGTTATTCTGTAATTAGTGATGTTGATCATTATTTCTGTAAAGTTGCGTTGATTCTAACTCGAGCACATCAAGGAAACAAATAACACAACATAATGAAACGGTTTTTACGTAGTCAAGGGAAATAACTCTACAAAAACGGGATAAATCCCACAAGCGGAACCCAAGGTGCACAACTACATATGTGTGACCAACCTTCCCGTTAGGTTTAATGACTCTATGTCAAATCCTTTTTGATTTCATGTGACAAGTTTGAAATTGCAAAAATTTTCAAAGTCAAGGTCAATAACTCTAAAAAATAAAATAAATCCACACGAAAATATCCAGTGCACAACTTCACATGCTGATCAAACATTCCTGCAAAGTTTCATGACTATGTCAAACCCATTTTGAGTAACATGCGACACAAGTTTGAAAATTGCAAAATTTTACTAAGTCAAGGGCCCAATAACTCTAAAAATACTTTATAAATCCAGACAAAAATACCCATGGTGCACAACTACACATGCTGATCAACATTCTGTAAAGTTTCATGACTCTAGGTTAAATACTTTTTTGAGTTACATCCGACACTAAAGAGAACGGACGGACAAGGGTAATTTATCTAAATGCTCGCCACTTAAGTGGGGCCACAAAAATATCTTTTCAAGTGTGTTCAACCACTTCACGTTCTGCCCCCTAATACAATAACAGATTACAGTCATCGAATTTAGCACTGGCCCAATGGCCCTATGACCAGTGTAAATTTTTAAGAGAATTTAGTTAAATTAGAGTAGAATATATTCAAAAAACTGGAATTCGGACGAATATATTCAAAAATCTTAAATTCAATGACTGAGATTATGGCAATGTATTCAGGTTAGTGCTTAAAGTATGACACTGTTTGTGCTATTTTTGTTCTTTGCAAATCATCATGTGGGATTTATTTTAATGGACCAGTATTCAGATTCTCTAGTATAGGCTTAGACAGTGTCAAAGACAAACCATTTTAGCTAGGCTGTCACCTGGACCACTGACCGATAAAGTTTTGGTGGCCTAGACAACTTTTTAGTGGTCCAATAATTCCTATACATGCACAGAAATCTAGAGATTAAATCACACACAAACACACACATACAAATCAAAAACAAACAGAAAACATGATTTCTGTTTCAAATAAATTTTTTGGAGGTATCTTAATGTGATATTTAAAATACAGTCTGTCAGTAATGTGTTATTTTAAAATACAGACATGATGTAGGCTTATTGAACATCATCTTTTCTTGTTGATCTTGTTTATCATATTCTAATATAAAACTAGATCTAGATCAACAAAAATTAATGGTGATATAAAAATATTGTTTCTTTATGAAAAACTTTTTTTTTCTAATACAAGTTCAAAATTGCTAAGGTAGTGAACTGTCTGCATACTAGGGTATTGAACTGTCTTGGGGTAAAATTGTCTTGGGGTAAAAAAAACTTGTTACCATGCATTTTTCAAAACAATATTTTAAACTTTTAGAGGGCATAAGCAAATAATTTCCTGCAGGGAAGCAGAGCCATCTTCAACGATGCTTTGTTTTTTAATTATTATAATTATATCTTTCCTGTTCAACAAAGAAATAAATAAAAACAGGTCGCGAAAATATGTGACAAATGTACGTTTACGCATTTTCTCCAGTAAGGTTTAAGTATCTTAACTGTAACTAGGAATAAGCTGGAAATACAATTATTATTTCTATTGTTTCAGTCGGCAAAATTGTTACAAAATAATGCTTTTAGAAGTGAAGAAAGGTCATAAAAAATAATCTCTAGACTCTTCATTTTTTCTAGGGGTCCATAAACACGCCGGCTCTGTTTGGGAAAAAATCAGTGCATTTATGATAATACTTACAGTGAATTTCACCGATTGCAGCTTTGAAGGTCTTCTTCTGATAATTTGCTTGAGCTATTTCACCTTCCTCGTTGTATGTCTTTATTGGGGAGACGATATCAGTTCACTGTTGATATGAGACGAAGTGTCTGCCGTCTTTGAATATTGCGCCGCACAATAAACCTGTGTTCTACGTAATAAACCTGTGTACTACGTCAGTAACATGTGCTTGATTTCGCATAATTTCGTGTAATTCCGTTGTTTTTGTCGTCAATACAATATGACTGAATAATTTCAATTAGTATCGTTGAATTTTATTTCACAAATCTATTATTTTAAGCACAACAAGCGCTTAAATTTCATACAAAGCTACAGTACAGTAGTTTCCAAAACAATTGTGTTGCTACGTCATCAGTATACGTATCCAATACGTTCATGAAAATATGCTCGTCTCGGTTAGCGTAAATATACGGATATTGCTCGAGTATAATCGTAAGGTTCGCTGGTTAAGTAAAGACTAAGTTATCATCGTTAATTTCCGTCAGCATAAATATGACCTGCCACATATAGGCCTACTTTAATTCAGGACTCTCGATTGACGCGGGGATTCAGGTTTTGACTCGTGAAAATTTGGAAATGCACAAATTTGACACGTGAAAAAATCTGCACAAGAATCAATTTGCCACATTGGATTTTCAACCATGCAATAATAATCACCTTACTGTAAATCCACCCCTAATTAGATCTACATATGTTCAAATCACACTCAATAAAAATGTCATAATTAAAAATTACATACATCAGATGTCAATTATTGATTATTTTTTATGCCCCCACAATGTGGGTGCATATAGCGTTGCACTTGTCCGTCCGTCAGTCCGTCCGTACGTCCCGAAATCTTGTGAACGCAACTCCTCTTAAACCGTTATGGCAGATTTTGCTTAAACTTACAGGGATGAACAACCTTAATGTGTAGATGGTAGTAAAGGAAGGAATTTTCCGCTGCGACCAAATTTAACAGAATTATGGCCCTTTGTTGATTTTTTCACTAGATACTATGTAGAAATTTTGTGAACGCAACTCCTCTTAAACCGGATGGCAGATTTTGCTTAAACTTACAGGGATGAACAACCTTAATGTGTAGATGGTAGTAAAGGAAGGAATTTTTGCTGCAAACCAAATTTAACAGAATTATGGCCCTTTGTTGATTTTTTCACTATATACTATGTAGAAATTTTGTGAACGCAACTCCACTTAAACCGCGAATGGCAGATTTTGCTTAAACTTACAGGGATGAACAACCTTAAGGTGTAGATGGTAGTAAAGGAAGGAATTTTTGCTGCGACCAAATTTAACAGAATTATGGCCTTTTTTAATTTTTTCACTATATACTATGTAGAAATTTTGTGAACGCAACTCCTCTTAAACAGGGATGGCAGATTTTGCTTAAACTTCCAGGGATGAACAACCTTAATGTGTAGATGGCAGTAAAGGAAGGAATTTTTGCTGCAACCAAAATTTAACAGAATTATGGCCCTTTGTTGATTTTTTCATTATATACTATGTAGAAATTTTTGTGAACGCAACTCCTCTTAAACCGGATGGCAGATTTTGCTTAAACTTCCAGGGATTAAACAACCTTAATGTGTATATGGTAGTAAAGGAAGGAATTTTTGCTGCGACCAAATTTAACAGAATTAATATATGGCCCTTTGTTGATTTTTAGTTTTCAACTTGTGGCACATGTAGTCCAAAAAATATTTGACCTAGAGTCATAAGATTGACAGAACAGAGGCGTGTGGGGGCATCCGTGTCCTATGGACACATTTCTAGTTTAAGGTTTATAATACAGTACGTCTTTGATTTACTTGGAGTGCCTGTACATTTGTTATTTCTTTTTGGATTATATATTCCTATTATCTATTTAATTAAAAATGGCCAATATGATAAAATTGTCATAAATGCAGGTTGACCATTAAGGTCAATTGATTATTAAATTTCAATTAAATAATAATAATAATAATAATAGTAATCCTAGAAAAATTATTATTAAATAGATCTAGATCAGTATGTTGTTTTATTTTAAAAAAGAAAAAAAAACATTTTTATTTTTCAATTTTATTGTCTTCCTTCTTTATTTACTTGTTTACTTTCAACCAAAGAGAATTCCTAGTCTTTTTAGGAATTATGTAAGATTCAAGGAATTTAGCCACAGATGTTAAGGATTTGTTCTACAAGATAAATTCTAAGTAATTCCTAAAGACTAGGAATTTTGCAAAATCTTAAGTCTAGAAATCTTCAGAAATAAATTACAATTCCTAGAATAACTTAGAAATTGATGAGTTGTTTAAAAATTATTAGAAATGCCTAGTTCTCAGTAACTGGTATTTCCTAGGCCATACTAGAATAGCCAAGACTGGTTTTAACATTCTGGAATTTTCTAGGATAATAACTGGGAAATACTGGGACTTTTTAAATACCAGTATATATTTCTGCAAGGGTACTGTATAATTAGACTCTCTCCAAGGCCTATAACTTTAATTTATAAAAAAAAATTAGCCCTTTTGTGAACTTAAAAAATTTAACATTATCAAGGCTCTTTTACTATCAAGCACTTAGAATAGTCGAGCGTGCTGTCCTTCCGACAGCTCTTGTTATAATAAAATAAGAAAAAGATTCCGATAACCCGTCAAATGTTAGTCATTTATCATTGTGACATTGTAGTATATCTTCAATAATAACTATCTAGATACAAGTCTTTAAAGGGATTCGAATCCACAGGGAAAAGGGGCAAGTTATTTCCATGAACGACCTTAAAAGTATACATCAACCGCATATATTTCTTAATTAAATCTCAATTAAATTAGATATACCGTGCTCATCCTTGAAAATTAAAATCACAGATTTTTTTTAAATCTATGGTATTCTAACTTAATGCGTCTAACTTGAATAAAGAAATCAATAAACTATGTACAGGAAGCTGCGTTCCCTATAACAGGTCAGGTAATCTTTACTTAAAAAAACTGACAGTACATATATTCATGGTGAACACCTATACTGTGTAGAATTTTAAACATAACATATCTACTATCTTTGAAGTCTAAACATGTTCATTTTATGTTTACATGTACAAAGGGACAATGTAACAATTATCAATATTTTCTAATATTAAATTTAAGCAAAGTATATCTTTAAAGAAGAATGAAAGAAACACCTGACCATACAAAAAAAGAAGAATATAAAACGTTACCTTTCTTCACCGCCGCAGCGCTTGACCCGCCGCTCTTGTGAAAGCTGTGGCCAGTGTGATATAAGGTCTTATTGATATCAAGTGATATTAACTTTTGTTCAAGATGAAACAACCATTTTCATTGGCTGAAATAAGTCGTGGCCACAAGATAATAACTCGTGGCCTCAATATAATAAGTCGTGGCCACAAGATAATAACCCGTGGCCACGAGATAATAAGTCGTGGCCACAAGATAACATCTTGAGGCCACAAGATAATAACTCGTGGCCACAAGATAATAAGTCATGCACGAGATAATATCTTGAGGCCACAAGATAATAACCCGTGGCCACAAGATAATAACTCGTGGCCACAAGATAATAACTCGTGGCCACGAGATAATATCTTGAGGCCCCAAGATAATAACTCGTGGCCACGAGATAATAAGTCGTGGCCACGAGATAATATCTTGAGGCCTCAAGATAATAAGTCGTGGCCACGAGATAAAATAAAACTGCAAATGTCACCTCTATGCCACCGTACAAATGTCACCGATTGTAGTCGAATTAAATCCGTCAAACGTAGTGGACTAAACATTACAGAACCGAGCTTTTCATTGCTGATGGTGTAGGTGCTCATCTGATGCTTTATAAAATACATGTAGTACCCCATTAAATTTGACCCATTAAATATGACCCTTCAACAAAAAAAGACAAAAAAATCCTAGATCTCTAAAAATCTTATTGAATTGGAAATCGGGGTAGTGTGAAAACTAATTGGTGAAAAAATCAAGAGGTTTAAAACTCGTTGCATAAAAAATTATCTGGAGCTCTGGCTGATGATTCTAAAGTATGTTAAGCAGGAGATGTGTATGAACATATTAAAAATATAAGACAATATGCTTTGTTTCATGGTCAAAATGACCTGTTGACAGTATTATTAGCGTAGATCACATTTGTACACAAGTTTCTACTAAAAAACAAACAATATTGATGACTTTTTTTAAAAAAAGGCATACATGTTATTTTAAAACTGTAATACATACATAATATTGTATAGTTTTTGTTTTCATAAAAAGATGTTATTATACAGTTGACTCTCGGTAACTCGAAATCCAAGGGACTAGGTATTTTACTTCGAGAGAAACGGAATTCGAGTAACGTGGAACTACCGCCATTATGTTGACTTCGTACATGTATATACATGTACCTGATTGAATGTGCAAAGAAGTAGGTTTCTTATTGTTGTTAGCGGCAATGCTGCAATATTTAACCATTGAAATGACGGTTAATCACCTTCAACTACAAATTATAAATGAACAAAAATATATCATTCAAAATTTAATACATGTATATTAATAGTGAAACATAAACACACAATTATATTTGATTTAATTGATC
Source organism: Ruditapes philippinarum (assembly GCF_026571515.1). Taxonomy (NCBI): domain Eukaryota; kingdom Metazoa; phylum Mollusca; class Bivalvia; order Venerida; family Veneridae; genus Ruditapes; species Ruditapes philippinarum. The sequence goes on along the minus strand of NW_026865496.1, from coordinate 49,820 downwards.
ATCGGACGAAAACTAAATTAGCAACTATCGTGAACCGGAAGTATAAATTAATGTATGCAATATGACGGAATATTAATTATACAAATATCATTTACATTGATAATACACATCAATACCTAGGCTGTTATTTGACTAACACCCGTCAGACTGGCACGAGTCAACTTTTTTAAAGAAATGTAATTAAATTTAATTTAGTTATCTAACTGTTAAAACCAATTAAGTTGAAACGGATAAAAGACACTTTTACGACGTGTTAATAATACATGATGACCAGCAATTAAAAATTACTATGAAACGTGTAAATCACGAGTGACAATATCTCACCTTGATGTCGCTGACCTTTGATCAGTCGGCTGTTTTCACACTTCGACTAATTGAGATGAAAATATTTGTTTTTTAATTGACGGGACCAAATTTTCTTTTCGACTAAACAGGAGTCTCGGTAAGTCAAAATTTGACCTAAGCGGAGTTAAAATACAAAGATAAAGAAGGAAATTTGACGGGGATTATTGAAATTATTCAACTAAGGCGGAATTTTGAGTAAAGCGATTTTGACTTATTGAGAGTCAACTGTATCTATGACTTGTAATAAAAAGTCTCGAATTTTCCAGAATTCTATTGAGAGACCACTTTTTGGCAGTCCCTTGAGTGGTCTCTTAATACAATGTTGACTGTATTTCAGAAGGGCAGATAATCATAAAAGCATTTATTGCAAAGTTATGCACCATTATTAAACTTAATTAGCACTGTTAAGATCCAAATGATATTCACTTAAGAAAATTTAGTCAAGATTTTTTTGTGCATGTTAACCTTTTTGTTAAAGGTCAATTTTCTAAAAATGTGTAACAAGTATTCTCTTCAAACTTGGTATATACCTTTGTTTTCATACAGGGACACAAATTTAAAATGGCAGTTACAGTTGTTTTTTTTTGTGCAAAGTTATGCCCCTTTACAAGCTCACCAGATCTGAGGGGGCAGGGACATATTCGTACTTTGGCCCCGGTGAAATTTATTGATAATACAGACATGGTGTTTTGAAGGTGTTGAAAATTGTTTATATTTCTTTGTTGATGTAATTCTTTGTAATTTGTATGTAGGAAATGAGCTAAATTTATATGTTTTGTGTGCGAAACTTAGCCTTCGGTAGCTTTGTATGCATTTTTGACTCTTCAAAAGGAGGCTGAAAAACTGTAAATTTCAGATTGTCATCTGCTACAGAACGAGTAAGAAACTTTGATAAATTTTGCAAAAAATCTAAACGTATGACAGACACTTTGTTTAGCATTTTCATACTTTATGATCATTTTACTAATAGAAAATTTCTATAATTAAAGACATTAGGCGGATTCTTAAGTGTTATGCGTCTTCATGAAGATTGGGCATATTCCTTTATTATGCACCGCAGCATCTGCGATGCGGTGGCATATAGCGATTCATCTGTGTGTGTGTTTGTTTGTGTGTGTGTGTGTTATAAGATTATATAGTGAACTTAAAAAATCTTCTTGTGAAAAACTACTAGTCCAATTTCAACCAAACTTGGCAGGATTGATCCCTTGGGTGAAGGGCTTCCAAAGTTATTCAAAGAATTTCATTCCATGCTGAAATCTGGTTGCCATGGCAACCAAAAGGATTTCTAAGAAAAATTAAAAAAATCTTCTTGTAAAGACTCAAAATGGCCTAGAGCTTAGATATTTTTGCATAAGGCATTGTCTAGTAGACCTCTACCAAGATTTTCAAATTATAGCCCTGGGGTCAAAATCGGCCCCGCCCCGGGGTCATTGATTTTCACTATATGTACATATAGTAAAAATTTAAAAATACCTTCTTTTAAAGACCCAAAAGGCCTAGAGCTTAGATATTTTGCATAAGGCATTGTCTGGTAGACCTTACCAAGATTGTTCAAATTATAGCCCTGGGGTCAAAATCGGCCCCCCGCCCCGGGGGGTCATTGATTTTCACTATATGTACAATAGTAAAAACTTAAAATACCTTCTTTTAAAGACCCAAAAGGCCTAGAGCTTAGATATTTTTGCATAAGGCATTGTCTGGTAGACCTCTACCCAGATTGTTCAACTATTATAGCCCCCTGGGGTCAAAATCGGCCAAGCCCCAGGGATCATTGGTTTTCCTTATATGTATATAGTAAAAACTTATAGTAAAAACTTTAAAAAAAAAAATTTCTAGCAATTGACAAATGCTAGAGGTAAGATATTTTTGCGCATGAGACATTGTGAAGTGAACTTCTAGCAAGATTGTTCAAATTATAGCCCTTGGGTCAAAATTAGCCCCCGCCCCGGGGGTCATTGATTTTTCAATATATACATATAGTAAAATCAAAAAATCTTATTGTCTGAAGGTACAAGGCTTAGAGCTTTGATATTTGTTAAATGATATCATCTATAGGTACTCTACCAAAGTTGTTCAAATTTTGCCTTTAGTGTCAAAATTAGCCCCGCCCCGGGGGCCATAGGTTTTCCTTATATGTATATAGTAAAAACTTAAAAATTTATCTTCTCTAAATTTACAATGGCTAGAGTTAAGATTTTTTGCATGACACATTATGTAGTGAACCTCTAGCAAGATTGTACAAATTAATAGCCCTAGGGTCAAAATTGGCCCCACCCCCAGGGGTCATTGATTTTCACTATTGTACATATAAAGTAAAAAATTAAAAAAATCTTCTTGTCTGAAGGTACAAGGCATGATGTTTGCTATATAATATCATCGATAGGTCCTCTACCAAAGTTGTTCAAATTTTTCCCCTGGTGGTCAAAATTGGCCCTGCCCGGGCCCAGTGATTCTCATTATGTACACATAGTAAAAACAGAAAATAAAACAAATGTTTTTTCTGAATGGGAGAAAGTTACAGCTTAGATATTTGATTTTAAAATGTTGTTTGGTGGACCCTGTATCAAGATTGTTTTGAGTTAAACCTTTGGGCCAAAATCTGCCCAAGGGGACAGTGACCTACTTCTTTTCCTTTGATTGTACCAGCAATGAAATTTTGACCATGTGCAACAGTTTTAGTTGTAAAATTGAACTTTGATATCAGGTGACCTAGATTTTGATGATGTGACCTACTTTCTTGTCCTTTGATGTACTGCTATGAAATTTGAACCATGTGCACAGATTAATATGTAAAGTGAACTTTGATTTCAGCTGACCTAGATTTTGACAAAGTGTCTTACTGTGTTGTCCTTTGATGTAGTCATGAAATTTAGGCTGTGTGAAATATGACCTTCACCACCAAATTCACTAGACTCAAGTGCATTTGATATATTCCTACTCTGATCTTTTATTGAGTTAACAACAGATTTAACCACTAATCTGATAATAAGAATTAGATAGGTCAGGGATCTATGCATTATGAACAATCTTCAAAATTGTATAGAAACAAAAAAAATCCGTTCCTACACACTACTATTTAGTGTTCTATTAATGCGGTGGCATAGCATTTTTCTCAAATGCAATCTTGTTTTCAGCCTGATTTTGGATGGGTGGGGGGTAATATTATTTGCTCTCAGATTGTACTATATGGAGCAATGGATGCAGATAGTTATTTTTTTCAATGTTTGTCATATATCCTTGAATACTGCCAAGCAGTAAGTTTTTCACATGTTTATAAAATCAAAAAATATTTGGTAATGTGTTTAACGGCCTCACGGAACTAAAAATTGCTCATTTTTAGGTCCCTGCCCCCTTAAGGAAAATTTCATTTTTTGAAAATGTTTTTTGAAATTAGCAATTTTTTTTTACTGCAAAACATTTGCAAGACACTTATTAACATTTATTTTATACCAATTAATTGGATTTAACCTACTTCTTGAAAAGCAAATGGCCTGTTTATTAAAGGGAGGTAATAAATACACTGAAAATTGACAAAAAATTTGTCAGTTACCCAAGCATCATGAAAATGCATATTTATTGATTATAGAAAAGCTTTGTATTGCTCAAATTAACATTTTAACATATAATTTAGGCAGTTTTGATGCCTTAAAGGTTAATTTTTTGTAGAAATGTCTTCTCATTTACATTTTTTCTATATGAAAATCCTAGTTATTATAGCCTAACAACTAATTATTTTTTTATTTTCACTAGAAACAGTCATAATGGCCAGTTTTCTATTTTAATTTATCTTTAACAAGTGATGAAAAAAGCACATATTATGTCAGTTATTGACAAAAAATCTGTGTCTGTTGGTAATTGCCTGAAATGGCATGGTACGGTGGACACAGATGGCTACGGCCAGCTACGTTTTATGCTTCGAGGGCGCAGGGTAAAAGTTAGGGTTCACCGTGCGGTGTATTTTTTTAGAAACTGGTCAGGTTCTTGACCCGAAAATACATGTATCACACCTGTGTCATAATAAATTATGTTTAAATTTGAATCACTTTAAATTATGAGCCTCAGGGTGTTAACAATGCAAGGAAAGTTTGCTTTAATGAGGGGGTTTGTACTGGTCATTATGGCTATCCAGCTTGTAGACTTTAAGGTATGTGCAAATAGTTGACACTGTTTACTTTGCATTATGATAAATGAACACATTGTTTTTGCAGTTTTCAGAAGTTTATTCATTTTTGGTTGTTTATTGTTACAATTAAGACACAAATGAGACAATTTAAGAGTAGAATCAGTGAGGGAAAATAGCAATGGTCAACAATACAGTATATTTATTGAAACTGAAAATCAAAAACACAACATACTGATTTCACACATGTAATAAATTTCTCTTTAATTAGTTCAAATTAATTTTCCATTGTTAAAAAGACCAAAAAGAATGCGCATATTGAACCGATTTGTGAGTGCGCCCATTTTATTTCGTTATTGTCAGATTCACAGTACATTACCATTCCGATGTCGAAATCATTTAGCCGTAATGACAATTTATTTGAAGTAAAATATTTTATAGATAGTGCCGACAATTTGTAATGTATGTAATTTGCAAGTTTATATTTGTAATGTCTTTTATTTATTAAGATTATAGCATACATGTGGTCTTCCCACAGATGCTGACTGTGATGAATACAGAGAGCTTTGTAGTAACATTCTACTCGAACGCCTCTGTTTGCTGCGATATTTTGCGGTCTTGTAGAATGTCTCTTTCTTCCTTAAGGTATGGTAACGTGCTGTTCTGCTGCATGTACATTGCATACTTAAACAGCGGGTCATCGGTTCGAACCTTGACACACCCAATTTTTCCGCCAGTTTTAGGAGTGACAGTCCTCGACCTATACTGGCACCGATAGTAGCAGAGTGGCATAGGCCGGAAAAGTTACGGCTCCATACAGTGCTTTTTGGGGCATATGAAAACATTCGGCCTATGCATGCTTTCACACATATTTGTTTGTTGCCAGCTTTGCTGTATCTCTCAGCTGTTGAACACCGCAGTACTTATTTATTATGTTTTGATAATGTTTTCATGTCACATGACGATAACTGAAGATTTCGTCCATATGGCAAATAGATGCGTTGTTTTTGCTGTTTTAGGCGTGCCTGGCAAACCACTGACTTCCGGCGGCAACCATTGTGCTTCCACTGAAACAGTCCAGAATGTTTTCAATAGCATCTCTGGCTCTCTGTATGTACTGATCTTGCTGGTGAAAGAGTTTCTGCATTCTGGTAAGTTCCAATCGTACACGAATACGAATACTTGTTGCCAATTTTGCCCTGTATGCGGCAAGGTCCATGCCTCTTGGGACCTTGATTTTGGCTGCACGAAGCTGCTTATGCATGTTCCGCATTGCATGGACAAAGCATTTATAGTGTTGCACTTTAGTGCTTGTCTTAACATTATGCTCTCTAATAGCTTTAGCGAGAGATAAACTTGCATCTGTCGTGACGGATCGAACTTTTATAATATTTTGCTTTTTAATTTTTTTCTAGTGATTTTTTTAAGGAATGCTGATTCAGCTTGATTTATTGATGTGTGGTCAGAATAGTTCTTTTTGCAATGCTTGTTGTTGTGATCACATTCTTTCCTCATGCATAATTTATTTCCAACATTAATGTCTATAGGTAGATGTTTTAAGGTAGATTTTTCAATTACAGGCGCGAAAACTTGTGTGGCAGTGATGTTGTTTGCTTGTGGCCTGCTTGTGTAAGATGCATCGAATTCCACATCTGTTTCAGCAGAGGCTCCAGACAAGTGAGTAATAGTCTTGACATACTCCTGATTTTTTAACATTTGATCCTGGCAAATATCTTCCACTTGATCTGACATAATGTTCAGTTTTCTTTGCATTCCCCTCTTATCTGGTGCTTGAATGTTAAGGCATGCTAAGACAAGCTGCACATCAGCAATGCCCATCTTAGATGACATAACTGGCAATAGCAAACTAGAATTAAGTGTCCCACTTGGTTTCCCATGCCGCTGTTCTATCGTTTGGGACAAGGACTGAGCCCCTGTTGTAAAGTTACAGTTGGTACATTTAATGGTGACTTCCACACACACCCCCCTTCTGTCAGACACTACAGTTTTAATATTAGGCTGAATACAGCTATGTTTTGCCACTAATTGCAGAATGCAGCCTAGCTTCTTAGAGTTAACAATGAAATTTTCATTGCTTCCTTCACATGCTAACTCACTGTCCTTCACACTTTCAGGCTTTGACTGTGCGCGGCGTGGGCGTAACTTGAATGGCAGAACTGAGGAATTAAGTCTTTGACCAGCAGCATTTAGTACATCATCCGCAACTGATTGCTCAAGACGCACAAAAGATTCCGGACACTGGTTAATTGGTAAATCCACATTTCTGGAACAAGATGCTGAATGAACACTGTTGTTAATGTCATAGTTTGGATAAAAACCTTTCTTAAACAGTGCGCCTTTTGCTCGCCTAGCAACATTGTGCTTATAACTTAAATTTGAAGTTTTTTTAATTTGTCTCATTATTAACTTAATTGTACATGCAACCCAAAGTGCTTATTGATACTGAAGCTGGGCAAAGATTTGTTTGGGGACAATATTCTTATGTTTCTTATTTTTCTGTGTTTAAGAGTCTTAAATGAAGTAAACAGTGTCAGGTCATTAAGGAATAACTACTATTTGTCTTTCTTTTGACCGTTATAAGCAGAAAGGTAAACTTTGGAATTATAGTACTTATCTCCCTTTTACTTTGTCATTGTAAACTCTAATACAGCCAAGCTGTTTAATATATTTAAATCTGAAAATAATTACCTTTAAAAATGAACTAAGAGTGCATTATTTTAGCAATATGACTATATATTTATATGAACATTATATATTTTAAATTAATCAGTGCTCATTCCAGTCATAGAAGTATATCTTCATATAATATATATATTGAGGTCTAATTTGCAGTGTACATCATTTTGTGCATGGAAATAGAGCTGCATGCTTGATTTTTTGGTGAAAATCATGTAATATAATGCTTGAAATAACAAAAAAGATTGCTTTGGGTCTTAAAATGTGCTGAAACCAGGAAAAAAGGCATCTATATAGTTTTTCTGTCACTTAGAAGAAAATCAGTCATACTACAGAAATGGACATTGTACTGGTTATTTCCCTTGAAATTAGACCTTTTTTCTAAAAACTGGGATAAAATAAGATATAAACACACTATTCAAATTTCAAATATACCATTTTATTCAGAATTGTCTATATTTCAATAAAACAACAGCAAATATGACAATTGGGAGCACATAAAAATACTTAAGGGGGCAGGGGACATATTCGTACTTTGGCCCCGGTGAAATTTATTGATAATACAGACATGGTGTTTTGAAGGTGTTGAAAATTGTTTATATTTCTTTGTTGATGTAATTCTTTGTAATTTGTATGTAGGAAATGAGCTAAATTTATATGTTTGTGTGCGAAACTTAGCCTTCGGTAGCTTTGTATGCATTTTTGACTCTTCAAAAGGAGGCTGAAAAACTGTAAATTTCAGATTGTCATCTGCTACAGAACGAGTAAGAAACTTTGATAAAATTTTGCAAAAAATCTAAACGTATGACAGACACTTTGTTTAGCATTTTCATACTTTATGATCATTTTACTATAGAAAATTTCTATAATTAAAGACATTAGGCGGATTCTTAAGTGTTATGCGTCTTCATGAAGATTGGGCATATTCCTTTATTTTCAGCCTGATTTTGGATGGGTGGGGGGTAATATTATTTGCTCTCAGATTGTACTATATGGAGCAATGGATGCAGATAGTTATTTTTTTCAATGTTTGTCATATATCCTTGAATACTGCCAAGCAGTAAGTTTTTCACATGTTTATAAAATCAAAAAATATTTGGTAATGTGTTTAACGGCCTCACGGAACTAAAAATTGCTCATTTTTAGGTCCCCTGCCCCCTGAAGGTTCAGGTTGAGCTATAAGTATCAAAGGGGGATGCTCTGGCGTCATGCATCAACAATCATCTTCTTCTCTGAAACAGCTGGGCAGATTAACTTCAAATTTGGTCTGTAGTGTCCTTGTGACAGTCACACTTAAATTTGCTCATGTCATTTCAATTGCCCCTTTTAGGGGTCAACAGAGCTGAAAATAGAAAAACCTTTAAATATCTTCTACTACAGAACTTATTTTTGAATGATCACCAAACTTTGTCTGTAGCATTCTTGGGTAGTCTTTTATCAAGTTTGCCCAAATTAATTTTATTGGCCCCTTTTAGGGGTCTCTAGAGCTAAAAATAGAAAACTTTTAGACATCTTCTTCTAAAAAACTAATTGATGGATGATCACCAAACTTTGTCTGTAGCATCCTTTGGTAGTCTTTTATCAAGTTTGCTCATATTAATTTGATTGGCCCCTTTTAGATGAAAATTCGTGAACCTAAATTCTTTTTTATGCCCCCGCCATATAATGGCAGGGGCATATAGTGTTACCCTGTTCCGTCATTCCGTCCTTCCGTCATCATCAGTTTCCGTTCATTATCTTAATAACCCTTGCACATATTGAACTCAAATTTCACGTATGAATATGTCATGAGAAAATACAGGTCAAGTTTGAAATTGGTCATGGTTCGATGATTTTTGGCTGAGTTATGCCCCTTTTACATTGAAAATAATATGAAATTTTCAGTTTCCGTTCATTATCTCCCAAACGGTTCAAAACATTCAATTCAAAATTGACATATGGATATGTCATGAGAAAATACAGGTCAAGTTCGAAATTGGTCATGGTTCGATGATTTTTGGCAGAGTTATGCCCCTTTTACTTTGAAAATAATATGAAATTTTCAGTTTCCGTTCATTATCTCCCCAACGGTACAACACATCCAACTCAAACTTGACATATTGATATGTCATGAGAAAATACAGGTCAAGTTCAAATTTGGTCATGGTTCGATGATTTTTGGCAGAGTTATGCCCCTTTTACTTTGAAAATAATATGAAATTTTCAGTTTCCATTCATTAACTCCCTAATGGTACAACACATTCAACTCAAACTTGACATATGGATACGTCAAAGGAATGCGCAGGTCAAGTTCAAATTTGGTCATGGTTCAATGATTTTTGGCAGGGTTATGCCCCTTTCACTTTGAAAATGATATGAAATTTTCAGTTTCCGTTCATTATCTCCCCAATCGTACAACACATTTAGCTCAAACTTGACATATCGATACGTCAAAGGAATGCGCAGGCCAAGTTCAAATTTGGTCATGGTTCGATGATTTTTGGCAGAGTTATGCCCCTTTTACTTTGAAAATAATATGAAATTTTCAGTTTCTGTTTATTATCTCCCCAACAGTATTAAACATTCAACTCAAATTTGACATATTGATACGTCAAAGGAATGCACAGGTCAATTTCAAATTTGGTCATGGTTCGATGATTTTTGGCAGAGTAATGCCCCTTTCACTTTAAAAATAATATGAAATTTTCAGTTTCCGTTTATTATCTCCCCAACAATATTACACATTCAACTCAAATTTGACATATGGATATGTTTTTGGAATGTGCAGACCAAGTTGGAATCTGGTCATGGTTCAATGATTTTTGGCAGAGTAATGCCCCTTTCACTTTGAAAATGATATGAAATTTACAGTTTCTGTTCATTATCAACCCAACAGTGTTACATATTCAACTCAAAATTGACATATGGATATGTCAAAGGAATGCGCAGGTCAAGTTGGAATTTGGTCATGGTTCGATGATTTTTTGGCAGAGTTATGTCCCTTTCACTTTGAAAATAATATAGATACATCTTAGGAATAAGCAGTTTAAGTTTGAATTTGGTCGTGGTTCAATGATTTTAGACAAACTTATCTTTCCTGAATGTTGGAAAAATTTTGAACTTTCAGTTTCAGCACTCATACTTTTGTGGAAATGTATATAGCCATTATGTTGGCTACAAATATGCAATATGCTATTTTTAAAAGGTTAAGACTGAATAATTTCAGTGCGTTGAACATTGTATAAAAATGGTTAAGACTGAATAATTTCAGTGCCTTGAACATTGTATAAAAATGGTTTGTGTTAACATTGAAAAGTTTTAAGGGCTTTGAACTTAGTATTAGAAAGCCAAGAAATTGTCCATACTTTTGTATTACGTAATAATTTCATATCATAAATCATATGAAATTATTATAAGAATTGTTTTATAAATAATCTTTTTTTTTATATACATGTATATATTATGAATTGCTTTAAATCTGTTTTTCAATATATTGTAATAATGTATGATAATTCAGAATATTTCTTGTATGTATGATTATGTTTAATTTGTCATTTTTATGAAATATTTTATTATAGTTTTGAAGAATTACTTGACTGTACATTTCAAACTTTGATAATTTGTAATTGTTCTTTATTTCTATTTCTTAAGATCTTGTAAATTTTTACATAACTCTTTTTGACACTAAAGTAGAGACAAGCTGTTACGCTTTTAGCAAGTTTTTTTGAAACCATAAAACATCTTGATTAACACAATTAAATGTAAATACTTTAGTTTGTATTAAATCTTTGTCCAAATGCCTGTGAGATTGAGCAACAGGAACAAGGGTGCTAAAGTGACAGACTAAGTAAATTACCTTCTGGACAAAGTGATAACCAATTCAATTTTCAATTATTTTATTAGCATATAAACATAAACATGTTCATCGCCAAACATTCAATTGCGGCGGTTACATACAACATGAGAAGAGCATGAGTATTAATACATCTATATCATGTGTATATTAGTAGTATTATTCTATCAACATATATTAACATTAATACATCAATAGCATGTGTACATAGTAGTATCGTTATATCGACATATATCCCACACAATGTTTATATAAAACATAAACAGTAACGAAAAAAACACAACACCAAAAACCAAAAATAACAGGAAAAAATTGATTTGATACACAGACCTACATTATCGTGTTGATTGTCGATTGGTGGATACTTTACTGTCATATGCATGATATACATGTTAGTTTGATTTTGCACGTGAATTCAGTGCCATATAATGTTATCATTTTTTTTCTTGTTATAAAAAGGCCAATGTATGAGATCAATTAGTTTCATGTGGCTACATTGTAAAATACAAATACATGATCATTGAAATAGGTAACTAACACATATTTCTAAATAAAGTATATCATCCGGTACGTTTCTTATTTGCTATATAAATAAATTTTGCAAGTTTACACAGAATACTTGTTTGATTTGAAGCTAACAATCCTTTAAATTTTTGTAAAGATGGCCAATTGCAATAATATTTTGGAAGGCATTCTTTTCTTTCATCTCTATAAAACGGACAGACCAATACAAAGTGATATTCGTCTTCTACTACCTTCATATTACAATACACACATTTTCTATTACAACGTTCTATATTTCGAAATCTACCTTCCTCAATAGCTAATTTATGTGCTGAACAGCGTAATCTTGAGAGAGCAATACGATGATTATTATTAACAACACAAGATAAATATTTTTCCTGACATATGTTTGTTTTAATTTTCTTATATGTACTTAGTTTAGGCATATTATCTAACATACTATAAAAAACTTGATAATATTGATCATATAATCTCTCAACAACTTTATCTATTTGAACTCTAGTGACAGACATATCATTCCATAAATAACTAAAACCTAGTTCATCAAGCAGATTTTTCACACCCGAAGCCCAAGATCCCAATGAATTAGTATTAACTTGATTGATGAAACATTTATATATCAATGTATCTTGGGAGTTCAAAATTCTATACCAATATATCAATATTCTCCCTTTACGAACCACATCTAATGGAACTTTACCCAGTTCACCAAGAACAGCTATATTTGTAGTTTGAGACCTTACACATAATAATTGTTTACAAAATTTAATATATACCCTCTCAATATCAAGGGCCTTATGGAATCCCCATATTTCGCATCCATAATTTAATATTGGTAAAATCATTGAATCAAATAGTTTAATCTTCTCGTTAACACCTAGTGGTACAACATCAAATAAGGAGTTCAATGTAAATATGGCACGAAGTGCTTGTTCTGATAAAGCTTTTTGAGCATTATAAAATTTACCATTTCCTGTCAAAACTACACCTAAATAACAAAATTTACTAACAACATTTAACCTTACATCATCATAATATAAATCAACTTGCTCAAACCTATTTCCTAATTTAAAAATCATAGCAACTGTTTTTGTAGTATTTACAGTGACATTCCACTTTAAACAATATGACTTTAATTTATTCAATAATATTTGCAAGCCATTAGACGAATATGAAAACAACACAGTATCATCTGCGAACATCAGCATAAATATTTGCAATTCTTCTAAAGTTATTGTATCAGCCCTATTATCAGCAATATACCTTTCCATGTCATTTATAAACAGTATAAAAAGCAAGGGAGACAATGTTTCGCCTTGCTTAACGCCCATATAACTATCAAAATAATCAGTAACATTACCTCGCACCCTTACACAAATTTTCACAGAGTTATACATAGACTTTAACATAGTAATAAATTTAGAAGAAAAATTATATTGCATTAGTTTATACCAAATACCATTCCTATATACCATATCAAAAGCTTTTTTAAAGTCTACAAATAACCTATCATGTAAGAATTTCCTTTTTCTTTGTTTGACTGATTAAGCCATATTGTTTGCAAATGTAAAAACATATGGTGCTAAAAGCATTGTAGGGCTCAATGTCATAATCTACCTGTATAAAAGTCAAGACGAAGTTTGCAAGTCACATAACGAAATTGTGACTGCTAAATAAAGTTGGAATTATTTCTTAAACTATCGTCTTACTTTTATATAGGTAAGTTCTCTTTTATTATTCTTTTCTTGTTTAAAGTAAATTTTTCATTTTACAATAAACTCTTGTTTCAAATAATTTTCATGTAGCAATATTGAATAGTAAATGTTTTTGTACATAGATATAATGAACATGAATTTTGTACATTCTACTATTTCTTTTAAGAGGAATTTTCAATTTATTTTGATATCATACATGAAGATAGATTTGTGTCAAGTAATGCAATTTACTGACTCTTTTGGATATACTTGACATAAGGTTTCAAAAGAAATGTTTATACTTAATCTTAAGACTTTAATTTTTGTTTTCATGCTTGTAAGTCAATCATTATAATCTTATCTTCATGGATGCTTTCCCTTGGTACTTCTTACTTGTTAAGCGAGTGTTTAAATAAAACAGCTTTTCCCCAAAATTAGTTGTTTTTGAAAAGTATAAAATTGTTCTATTAATATAGACTAATTTCCCAATAAAATAGTTTGTTAATTTGTTTTAAAGCTTAAATTTTTGAAAATGAAATATGTTCATTTAGTATGTACAATATTAGTTAATTAGTCAATTGTTTATTTTGTTATATAACTTTATGTTATTTCAATCTTCTCTGTTTAATATACATAATTACATATGCATTGAAATTGTATTATTTTAATATTGATACACCTTATGCGTAATACTGTATATTGACATAACGAAATTGTGACTGCTAAATAAAGTTGGAATTATTTCTTAAACTATCGTCTTACTTTTATATAGAGATACGGGTTAAAGAGAAACGCCCCAACGACTACGGCGTCACATTAGAATGAAAAAAATAATTTGTTCAAACAAATTTGGAACTAAATATTATAACATTTGAAATTTTGGCTGCATGCGGGGGCATCCGTGGCATGATGACACATTTCTAGTTTATGATCAATATCCAAAACCTCCGGTAACTGTTGTGTATTTTTTTCTAAAATGAAATCACCTCTTTGTTGATTTTTACATTATCCATGCTCTTGTTTGAAGACTAGTTCAGTGTCATTGTTATCCTACCAACAGCTTTTGATTATATACATACTATGCTCAAATTTAATTTTAAAACATATTGATAATAATTGCTACACAGTCTCATTATGAATATAAAATAAACATGTTTTGACTTCACACAAAGAAGATATAAACCATACCAACTATAGATGATTTTTTTCTGATTCATGGAATGGTATATAATTTAACTTCCATTTATCACACTTTATTTGTACACTTCATCATTTATCATCACCTCAATTCCATAACATTCTAAGTGGACAGAAATATTTTATGAGAAAACTGAGTTGAAAATTTTTAGGTATCATATCTCAACAATTATTCAACATGAAACTTTCTTTTTTTGGTACATGCCATCTGTGTATACATTTGAGCATGCATGCATTTTTAATATTCAGGGTATTTTATTATTAAATCAGAATTCTAAAACAATAAAGTTACAATAAAGTTAAAGTTCAACATTTCAAATTAATTCCAGAATGTCCTTCAAAGATAAAACATTTTAGACGTAACGAAACAAAACTTATGTGAAACACAATGTTCTATTTTATTTATTTCTGCGTAAACTTATGCAATAAAATTTACTAACAAAAGATTGAATAAAACAACTTTTTGATGTCCAAATGTGGAAAAAAACTGTCTTATAACATTGATTTTGATACATACATGGATCTTCACTTTCTAGATCAAATATAATGAATTTTATATGCAATCTGAAAAAATATAACAGTTCATAATTTTTTCTGAGCCTTTCTGGTCTAATACAACAAGAAAAATAAGAGCTAATTGTTAATAAGGAACAAATTATGTCAGTGGTATTAGCATTTGCTTTGTAAACACAACAAAACACAACGCTGAATTTCGAACCTGAATTATCTTTTTTTTTCATCTTCTTTTTTAATGTTTCACTTTGTTGATTCATAGTGGATGACCTTTTCCCAATTTTAAGAATTTTCCTAAGATATTCACATATTGGAATCAAAGTGTTGGTCACTTTCTGAGATAGAACATAATGAAATTGGTATAACCTTTCTCAAAATTAGAGATATAATGTTTTAAGTCATTTGTTTATGTAGGTCTCTTCAACAGCTTTCCAATGCTATAAATATCTCAATTTTTCAAAAAATTGAAAATAGAACATTTTGGAATTGACGAAAGAAAATTTTCTAAGCTCTGTTTAAAACCTGTTTAGGTTGCCTTAAACTTGCTAAATTTGTGTGATGGATAATTACTGGAAAAGTGTATTCAGTGTGTAATAGATTTCTGAGTACAAAAATGAGCCATTGTCAATCTGCATGCTTGTTACAGGAAGCTACTTGGTTTCTGCTTCACCAGATTTAAGATAATTCTAATAGGTTAACCTTGAATAATCTTGATAAACTTGTACCATTGATTTACCCTGCTTTGACTTTGGGAGTGTATATTATTAAAGTTTAAGGGATTTCAGTATTAAAATACACAAACTGAGCCATTATAAAAATATGGACCTCCATACAGAGTAAAATGATGTACACACAGGTCTGTCTGTATACTGGTGGCAGAGGTTCAGGTTAGACAGGTCTGTCTGTATACTGGTGGCAAAGGCTCAGGTCAGATGGGTCTGTCTGTATACTGGTGGAAGACAGGTCTGTCTGTATACTGGTGGCAGAAGCTCAGGTCAGACAGGGTCTGTCTGTATACTGGTAGCAGAAGCTGCTGTAGATAATGATTAAAGTTTTCGTATCACATATGTTTCAAATGGAATTTAAATTGTATAAACAAATACTTAATGTTGAGACAAATAATAAGAGATTGATGCTCAGATTTAGATTATTAAGTAACTACCATTTATTTTAAATATTGTTTTAATATTTTTCTTTTACAGATAATTCTTGACTTTCAAACAGCTCAGATGATACTGTAGAATGCTCCATGGAGGACTGTTTTCTGATTACCCTTTACCAGAAGAAGGTAATAACAATGTTGTTTTTGTTTTTTTATCTAACTTAGTACCTTTCACATGCAGAATTTTTGTATGCTGAATTTGTCCTACAAATTAAAATACCAACATTTATGATAGTGGTCAGACTGTATGGCACTAAATAAGAACTTTTGCTTTATATATATGCAGTATTTGATTAGAGTGGAAGTGGGTGCGTGAGCATGCGCTTTGCCATTATCTCAGTTACCATTCACGTTTTCAACGTGGTTGCTACGAAGCGTCATGTGTCTGGCTGCTGCTACACTTAGTGTACATGGCTTTTACAACTAGTATGTCAGTCAAACAAATCAAAACAACACACATAAACTACACATAGTTGTTTTCCATATTAATATTTTGCATTGTCAAATAAATATCTCAATATTCTTTCCCATTTTAAATATTGTTTACATGTGATGACCGGACACGGTGTGTTTGATTACTTACAGTCCAGAATATTCCTTTGTTTATCATCAAAACTCTTTTACAAAGTTTTACATTTTAAGCCTATTATAGCATTCGGCATGATATGGTCAGTTATGTGTTGACCTGCCGTAAAAATCCAAACAAACAAACAAAACCATCAAAACTCATATGTTTACCATAGCACCCATATATAGATAGAAAATAAAGTATATAAGGTTAAAAAAAAAAATCAGTTTCTTGACAAAAAATTGAATTAATAAATACAAAATCTTAAGAAAAGGTCTCTAAATCTTTGAGTTCATTTAAAAGGGGACTGATTTGGTGGAATTTTAGACAGGGAAAAATGAGTTATCATTCATAGCTAGGGAATATGGCCAACTGAAATCATGAAGGCAAGTTTGTAAGTGTATGGATGTGCAGACTGACAGCTTTTAATGTTGGCAACTAATTAAGACAAATCATTTGCAGTTGACTGTTCTAGCATGTTCAAAGTTAAACTCACTGGGTACAATTTGGAATCACTTTTTAAAGTAACATTAGTATCAAGCCACTGTATTGCAAGTAATTATGGTATATAATTCAATTATATTGCAATATATTTTCATGTATATTTATATTGATATGATTGCAATACATTTATAAGTGAACAAGTTGTTTAAGTGGTTGACTTCAAACCACTTGGTACACACCTGCTGTGGGTTTGAATCATGAAAGGGATTTTATTTCTTTCTTGTGAGGAAGCTGCCATGCTAGCTTCCAAAAACGTCAATGGTTCTACTTCCTGCCTGAAATAATGCATTGAAGGTGTGTCCTTTCTTTACCATTAAAGCTAAAAACTAACCATATGACCTTTACTGAGCTGGTGTAACATACATGTATAACCAAACCAAAGAAGAAAAAAGGAAAAACAAAACAAATCAATACATTTATCAATCATTATAAAAGCAATGTTTAATTTTTAAGTTACCTTTTACTCTTTTGTTCAAATATGCTTTAAAGGTTAATGCACCTTAAATTAAACCAAGTTATACATAAAGTTGTATATGCATGTTTACAATTATATTAATAGATCATCCCAGAAATGATATAGGGAGTGCTTGTGTGGTTGCTTATTATACCCCCACAAATGAAGTTTAGGGGGGGTATATAGGAGTCAGCTTGTCGGTCCGTCGGTCGGTCGGTCCACATTATGGTTTCCGGACGATAACTAGAGTTTGGAATGATGTATTGTAATCAAACTTGGTATATAGCAACCTTATGTGGAAACTCCGGTTGGTATTGCATTTGGACCCCCTGGGGTCAAGGTCAAGGTCACCGTTACTAAAAATAGAAAAATGGTTTCAGGACAATAACTAGAGTTAGGGATGAGATATTGTTATCAAACTTTGTGTATAGTAAGGTTATATGAAGACCTGGGTTGGTATTGCATTTAGGCCCCCTGGGGTCAAGGTCAAGGTCATGGTTACTAAAAATAGAAAAATGACTTCCGGACAATAACTTGAGTTCAGGAATGAGTTATTGTAATCAAACTTGGTGTATAGCAAGCTTACATGAAGACCTGGGTTGGTTTTGTATTTGGACCCCCAGGCCCAGTGTTCACAAAGATTTAAGGATCAGGATCAAGATCAGGATCAAATTCAAAAACTCAAACAATCTCCATCATTTTTCATCATAGATTAAATATTCCATATTAACTTGATAAAACTGGATTTGAAATAGCATGTTTATGAAATTTTAGAATAAATTTATTGTTATTTTTACAAGATACGGGCATTTTACAGTTGATCCAAATTTTGATCTTGATCCTAAAATTGATCCTCATTTTGATCCGATTTTTTTTGTATTTGTTTTGTTATTTGTTGATTTTATCCTAAAATAGGTTGGTTTCTTTGCAAATAAGCAATTATTTTTATTTCGAATAAGTACCATTTAATTATAGCATAATACGATCAGTTTTAGTTTTATAAAACAATGAAAATAAAATCAGGATCAGTTGATCCTGATCCTGATCTTTTCTTTGTGAACACGGGGCCTGGGGTCAAGGTCACTGTTACTAAAAATAGAAAAATGGTTTCCGGACAATAACTAGAGTTAGGAATGAGATATTGTTATCAAACTTGGTGTATAGCAAGCTTATATGAAGACCTGGGTTGGTATCACATTTGGACCCCCTGAGGTCAAGGTCACCGTTACTAAAAATAGGAAAATGGTTTCCAGACAATCACTTAAGTTAGGAATGAGGTATTGTAATCAAACTTGGTGTATAGCAAGCTTATATGAAGACCTAGGTTGGTAATGTTTTTGGACCCCCTGGGGTCAAGGTCAAGGTCACTGTTGCTAAAAATAGAAAAATGTTGTCCGGACAATAACTAGAGTTAGGAATGTTATATTGTTATCAAACTTGGTGTATAGCAAGCTTATATGAAGACCTGGGTTGGTATTGCATTTGGACTCCCTGGGGTCAAGGTCAACATTCCTTAAAATAGAAAAATGGTTTCCGGACAATAACTAGAGTTAGGAATGAGATATTGTAATCAAACTTTGTGAAAAGCAAGCTTATTTGGAGACCCCAGTTGGGATTACAATTATTTGAAATATTTCTTTGTACACAGTTGATAGTTTGTGTTGAAATTTTTCTTCAGACTACTTATTTTTCAAAAAGTTGCTGGTGGGGGTATTAATCACCTTCAGTGATAGGTCTAGTTTTCATCCAATTTTTAAAGACACATTAATCCTCATGCAGAAATCTATTTTCCTTTTGGAAATCTGATTTATATTTTGTTATTACAGATGTCAATAACTTTGGACAGACAGCTCACTAAATACTGTAGAGTGATGATAGATGGACACTATTTAGTTGAACAAAGAAAAAAGGTAGGAATAAATATTTATGCCTAACAATTTGGACATGTACACATTAATCACATTTTAAGTCAAGATTGATGATTAAGTGGTGAAAATAAATAACCAAACTTTTAAGAAGTTATAATAAAAAGATTGATAAGTCATCTGAAATATCTTCATTAACAGATCAAATTAGGCCATCGGGATTTAACATGTGTATGTGTTTAAATTGATTTGCAAAGTGTTAAAATCAATAAAGAAGTAAATTTTTGTATTTATTTTTTTTTTAACTATTCAATATAATAAGATTAATTTATTAAACTCAAAATTGAAAATTGAGGCAAATTTGATAATGAAATTGTCATAAGTTACTAATACAATTAAGCGTATTGAAGGGAAACAAAAAAAAATTGTCACTTAAAGGAGTTCCACTGAGATCAAAAAACATTAAAACATAAAACATTTATTTGTACATAGATCAAGTGAAGCAGTTAAAATGGAAAAATATGCAAAGGCTGACAAAAGTGTATGCCTGAAATTAAATTGAAAATCCATTTTTTTGTGTAATTTGTAGCCCGATTGAGCGAAAAGTGTTGCAACGCTTTGCATTTTGCTCATTAATAATGGTGATTCTGGTATAAGAAGTTGTTGTTATGATCTGTAAATAAGCACACTTTAAGTTATTGGTCTAGGCCTACATCAAATGATTCCTAAATATTGGGAAAATATTTCTAGTCCCGTCAAGTCAAAACAACTCAGTGGAGTTCCTTAATGCAACGGTCACAGGTTTTTCAATTACATTTATATAAATGTTTAAAAATGTTTCAAAATATGACAAAGAAATGTACATTTTAAACAATTATATGAATAATAAAGATGTAAAGTTACTGTATAGAATGATGACAAAAATGACATATTCTTTACATGTTCCTGCTTGATTATGACAAATATTTCTGCAAAATTTTTGTGACGCAAAAATAATCCACTTATACAGTATTGCATATTGTTAACACTTTTGACATCACAAGGCTACGTTCACACTTGACAGGTTTAAAAACCTAAAACATAACACATAAAATGAGCTTCCATGGGCACAGAAATATATGCAAAGATAGTTAAGAAATTAATGTACTTTGAAATAAATTGAAAATCGTATTTTTATGCTGTTCCTTGCCCAATTTGAGTGAAAAGCATTTAAATGCTTTTTAATTTTCAGTGATTTTTTTACAGTTTGAATAATTATTCTGGAAAAACTTAATTTGGAATGATCTGAAATTTTGCACAAAGATTAGTGGCCTAAACTTACATCAAATGGTACATTTATCTGGAAAAAATATTTTTAGTCCCATCATGTCAAAAAACCTCAGTGGAGTCCCTTTAAGAAGTCAGTTGATGTGACGCATGGGCAAGTTAACATAACTCTGCCTTGCCTTATTTTGGAATAACTGCTCTTTGTTATTTTTATACTTTAAATTTGGTCCATGACATAACTCTAAAACTATAAGAGGTATTAACATGAAACTTTGTAGATAGATAGATAACATTGAATAGAAGTGTAGTGAAAAAAAAACATAACTCTGTCTTGCCTAATTTTGGAGTTATTGCCCTTTGTTTACTTTTACACTTAGAACTAAAAATTGTCTGGGACATAACTCCAAAACCACAAGGGGTATTAACAAGAAACTGTGTACGTAGAATGATAGATCTTATTGAGAAGAAGTGCATTACTGCGTGGAAGTGCAGTGTATAATAACAGTTATCCTCCCTTCTCTTATTTTGGAGTTATTGCCCTTTGTTCACTGTTACACTTTGAACTTTGTCTGGGACATAACTTGGGAATTATATAACCTGGTATCAACATGAAACTGATACATTTGAATGAGTAGAAGTGCAGTTCAGAAGTTTTTTGCCCTATTTAGCTCACCTCAAAGTGATCTTTTGTCATCACTCTGCGTCCGTGCGTCATGCGTCCTTCAAAAAATGGCGTCAAACTTTTCAAACAACATCTCCTCCTAAACCACATGGCCAATTGCAACCAAACTTTACAGAAATGATCCTGACGTGGACCCCTTTCAAAGTTGTTCAAAAATTTTAATTCCATTAAAAACTCTGGTTGCCATGGCAACCAATAGGAAAACTTAGAAAACCCTAAGAGCTAGAGCTTAGATATTTGGCATGAAACATCTTCTTATTAGTGTCTACCAAGTTTATCAAAGCCCTGGGGTCAAAATTGGCCCCGCCCCAGGGGGTCATTGATTTTCCCTATATGCATATAGTAAAAACTTAAAAAATCTTCTTTTAAAGAACTCAAAGAGCTAGAGCTAAGATATTTAGCATGAAACATGTTCTAATAGGTGTCTACCAAGTTTGTTCAAATAAAAGGTATCATTGATTTTCCTAATATGTATATAGCAAAAAACTTAAAATCTTCTTTAAAAAAAACTTAAATAGCTGGAGTTTAGATATTAAGCATGAAACATCTTCTAGTGAGTGTCTACAAAGTTTGTTCAAATAAAAGCCCTGGGGTCAAAACTGGCCCCACCCCAGGGGTGCCATTGTTTTTAACTATATGTGTATAGAAAAAAATTAACTTAAAAAATCTTCTTTTAAAAACCCAATGAGCTAGAGCTTAGATGTTTAGCATGAAACATCTTCTTATTGGTGTCTACTTTAAGTTTGTTCAAATAAAAGCCCCTGGATTAAAATTGGCCCTGATGGGGGGAGGGGAGGGAGGGAGTAGATCATTGTTTTTCATTATATGTGTGTACTGTAATAAAAACTTAACATTGTGAAACATCTTCTAATGAGTGTCTTCTAAGTTTCTTCAAATAAAAGCCCTGGGTTTTAAACTTGCCCGCTCCAGGTGCCTTTTTACAGGTGAGCGACCTCAGGGCCATCATGGCCCTCTTGTTTCATTTTGACACTTTGAATTTTTTCCTGGACATAATTTGAGAACTATAATGGTTATCAACGTGAAACTTTAGAGGTATATAGCCTTGAGTAGAAGTGCAGTTTAGAAGTTTTTTGCCCTTTTTTCATTTTGACACTTTGAATTTTTTCATGGACATAATTTGAGAACTATAAAGGTTATCAACATGAAACTTTAGAGGTATATAGCCTTGAGTAGAAGTGCAGTTTAGAAGTTTTTTTGCCCTTTTTTCATTTTAACACTTTGAATTTTTTCCTGGACATAATTTGAGAACTATAAAGGTTATCAATGAGAAACTTTAGAGGTATATAGCCTTGAGTAGAAGTGCATTGCAGAAGAACTAACCCTCCCTACCCTAATTTTTAGCTCACCTGTCACAAAGTGACAGGGTGAGCTTTTGTGATCGCTTTTCGTTCGGTGTCTAGCAGTCTGTCCGTCCGTCCGGCCGTAAACTTTTGCTTTAAATGACATCTCCTCATAAACCACTTAGCCAATTTCATCTAAACTTCACAGGAATGTTCCTTTGGTGATCACCTTTAAAAATTGTTCAAAGAATTTAATTCAATGCAGAACTCTGGTTGCCATGGCAACCGAAAGAAAAATCTTTAAATATCTTCTTTTAAACAACCCTAAAAGCTAGAGCTTAGATATTTGGCATGAAACATCTTCTAATGAGTGTCTACCAAGTTTGTTCAAATAAATGCCCTGGGGTCAAAATTGGCCCCTCCCCAGGGGGTCATTGATTTTCCCTATATGCATATAGTAAAACTTAAAAAATCTTCTTTAAAAGAACCCAAAGAGCTAGAGCTAAGATATTTGGCATGAAACATATTCTAATGAGTGTCTACCAAGTTTGTTGAAATAAAAGCCCTGGGGTCAAAATTGGCCCCGCCCCGGGGGTCATTGATTTTCCCTTTATGCATATAGTAAAAACTTAAAAATTCTTCTTTTAAAGAACTGTACGAGCTAGAGCTTAGATATTTGGCATGAACCATCTTCTAGTGAATGTCTACCAAGTTTGTTCAAATAAATGCCCTGGGGTCAAAATTTGCCTGCCCCAGGGGGTCATTGATTTTCCCTGTATGCATATAGTAAAAACTTAAAAAATCTTCTTTTAAAGAACCCAAAGAGCTAGAGCTAAGATATTTAGCATGAAACATCTTCTAATGAGTGTCTACCAAGTTTGTTCAAATAAAAGCCCTGAGGTCAAAATTGGCCCTGCCTCAGGGGGTCATAGATTTTCCCTATATGCATATAGTAAAAACTTAAAAAATCTTCTTTTAAAGAACCTTAAGAGCTAAGGCTTAGATATTTGGCATGAAACATCTTCTAGTGAATGTCTACCAAGTTTGTTCAAATAAAATCCCTGGGGTCAAAATTGGCCCCGCCCCAGGGGGTCATTGAATTTCCTTTTATGCATATAGTAAAAACTTTAAAAAATTTTCTTTTAAAGAACCAAAGGAGCTAGAGCTAAAATATTTAGCATGAAACATGTTCTAATTAGTGTCTACCAAGTTTGTTCAAATAAAATCCCTGGGGTCAAAATTGGCCCCGCCCCAGAAGGTCATTGATTTTCCCTATATGCATATTATAAGTAAAAACTTAAAAAATCTTCTTTTAAAGAACTCAAAGTGCTAGAGAAAAGATATTTAGCATGAAACATATTCTAATTGGTGTCAACTAAGTATTCCTGTACGAAAAAGTCTGGGCAGAATGCAGACAGAATCTGTACAGACTTTATTTAGAAAACTCTGTACAGAAAAAAAATCTGGTTAAATGAAACAAAGTTGAACCAGAATTCTATTAATAGATTTTAGCAATAAGGATAAAGAACAAAATCTGTACAGACTTTTTCTGAAATATTTAAATTAAGCCGAATATTTTCTGGGCAGAAAAAAATCTGGGCAGAAAAAAAAAATCTGGGCAGAAAAAAAAATCTGGGCAGAAAAAAATCTGGGCTTCTTCATATTCTGTACAGAATTAACCCTGTCCATAGAAAATATATGAAAGGGAATTCTGCACAGAAAAAATTCTGTACAGAAAATATTCTGTACAGATTTTCTTTTCTGGCTAAAAACAGAATCAATTTTCCTTTTGAACGTTTATTATTTATTAATTTCAATTAACAATTTTTATTCATTTCTTTCCTGGAGTAGTCTATCCAACAGTAATGGCTTTGTTGAGGGCGCTGTCATCAGGACTAAATGGCTTGTCTCTGTATTTGCACCACACATCCTGACATAATCTAAAGAATGAAAAAAAATAAGGAATTTGTATTATTAAATGATATGCAAAATATGCAAAATATTTCAATGTGTATATAAAACAGTTACAATTGTATCCCTATACACCTAAGTTTTTTTTTTTTGCGCCCAGTTACATAGCAAAACTGTTTACATATATCATCCCTGATCAAAGCTTGTTTTACAAATCTACACATGTAAATTGCAACATAACTTAAAATAGTAACACAATTGCCAGGAGTTTTGAATTGATTAATACTAGCTAAATGAATTAGCAAAACAAAAAGCCAAACTATTTATTGCATAAAGGAGCAAGATATGAAATTTAGAAAAATATATCTTGACCTATCAACTGATCAAAAAGCATTAATTTTTATGAACTAATAATTTCACTGTCCCAGCTTTGACCTCAGTGAAATTTTATACTCATTAGACCATAGTGGTCTGTCTCAAATCAGAGTAAAATTAACTCATATAGATAATCTATAGACTATTAAAAGATGTATAAATAATTTCTTTTATCTATAGTGGAATTTATCCATAGACTATTAAAAGATGTATATATAATTTCTTTTATCAGTGGAAGGTATACACAAAAATTCAAAGAAAACATTGCAAAATCTTACCTCTGGTTTTGATTATAATTCCATCATAATTCCTCTTTGGCCCCTCAGTCTGAGAATTTCAAGTCTCTACATGATTGCTGTTCACAACAACTAACTTGTTAACTTATCATAAGATAAATAAACTAAACAAAACATAATCTTTGCCAATATGAAGGCACTTTATGTAACAAAACCTCACGTGGCAGCCTGAGAGATTTGAATGACCAACGGGGGTTACACCTGATATTACAGAATATCTACAACTCTGAGATTAACTCAAGAGTGAAATTCTGGCTAGAAAAGAAAATTCTGTCTCAAGATTTATCTAAGTGTTAAAAATTCTGTGTGTCAATGTAAATTCTGCCTCATTTTTTTTCTAAGTATTGAAATTCTGTCTTGTAAAAATAACTAAGAGCAAAATATCTGTGTGAAAATTTTTCTGTACAGAAATTTTTTTGATTCTGTTTAAATCTGCACAGAAAATCACCTATTTCCTAGGCCGATTCTGTGACCAATTCTGTGTCTGTGTCAACTCTGTACAGAAAAATGAAAATCTGCCTCTATAACAACCAGAGTTGGTACAGAGTCTGTACAGAATTGGCTCAGAATTTTCGTACAGGAATTGTTCAAATAAAAGCCCTGGGGTCAAAACTGGCCCGACCCCGGGGGTCATTGATTTTCCTTATAATTTATGTGTATAGCAAAAACTTAAAAATTTTCTTTGAAAAAACCAAATAGCTAGAGTTTAGATATTAAGCATGAAACATCTTCTATTAAGTGTCTTCAAAGTTTGTTCAAATAAAAGCCCTGGGGTCAAAACTGGCCCGGCCCCAGGGGTGTCATTGTTGTTAACTATAATTTATTATGTGTATAGTAAAAACTTAAAAAAAATCTTCTTTTATAAAGCCCAATGAGCTAGAGCTTAGATGTTTAGCATGAAACATCTTCTTATGGGTGTCTACCAAGTTTGTGCAAATAAAAGCCCTTAGGTTAAAATTGGCCCTGCAACGTTTGGGGGGGGGGGGCTATTTACAGGTGAGCGAATTCTTGTTTCGTTACTGCCCTTTTTTGCATTTTTCCACTTTGCAATTTGTCCAAGACATAACTTGAGAAGTATAAAAGGTATAAAACATGAAACTATTTAGGGAGATAGATCTCACTGAGAAGTGCAGAAATCTGAGGGAGAAATAACATATTGCACTTAAAGCTACAATACAACTCAAAAATATGATTGTTGTTTCAGGGAAACCTATCCTAGCAGATACAGATCTGATAAAGATGACAGAAACTACATATATACATGACAGTCATAGGTAACTTCATAATTTCCCACCATGACCTGTACGAAATTTTTCTGCACGTAAATAGGGCAGAATTCAATGGCAGATTCCGTCCAGAAATGAAATTCTCCCCCAAATATACAAGTGTTAAACCATTTGCTTTTGGCATGGATTACGGCTGGATTCCAGGCGGAAAAGGGAAGGATTCTGGGCAGAATTGGGACAAAATATGCAAACGAGTTGGGGCAGAATTTTGAAGCGGAATCTTGGGGTGGAATTTCGGAGCGGAATTGTCAAAAAGATTCTGGGCGGAATTCTGCGACAGAATTCATTGGAGCGGAATTTTTATGAGTTTAACATGATCACATTTTTTGGGATAAAATTATCAATAATGTATCACATTAATTTTCTTTCATAAAATTTAATACATATCCTATAGTCCAAATACAGAATAGAATACGCTACATTCTTTGTAACACAAACAGTTTTTTTCTAGTTGTAGGTTTTGGTAGGTACTGGTTTTCTTAGAATCCAACACTATTTTTTGCAATTATTTTGCTGCGAGTGTTTTAATCATAAATTTGTTTCAAATGTTTCTAATTATTCAAATACTATTCTTAATTGATGTCTGTTTTAAGTCCACTGCCTCTGTTTCCTAGAACTTCTTGTGGTTGTGCTCTGACCTTTAATAATAAAATTTATAATTAAATTCCAATTCCAATGGAACAATCTAACATTACATTTTACACTCATATTTGCAGGATGGGACTTAAGTGCTGACTGTGAGATGCAAGGTATTTCAATAAAGATGTGCAGTATTAATCCTGAAAAGGTATATTTTTAAATCTCAATACTTTACTATTCAACATCTTTCCTTGAAAAAATACATTTAACCAGTAATAAATAGTGTCACAAATAAAGCAGTTAATTAATTCTTATACAGAGCAATTCTTAAACACTTGTGCACTGAAATAAGATACTGTGTAAACTTTAGTATTTTTGAATATGCAAAAGGACAGTTAATATTTAATACTGTTGAAACATAAAATTTGATGTTACAAAAAAATATGAAATATAACTGCATATAATTATGCAATAAAACATAAATCATTACAACATTTTTAACTCGACTATTCGAAGAATATGAGAGTTATTGTAGTCGCCCCGGCGTCAGCGTCCACGTCGGCGTCTGCGTTGGTTAAAGTTTTTGGTAAATTCAAATATCTCAATTATTGCTTGAGATATTCAATTGAAACTTACAATACTTATTTATAGTAACAATGTACATCAGATTGACAAGTTGGATAACTCTACCTACAATATTGACAGAATTATGCCCCTTTTTAACTAAGAAATTTTGGTTAAAGTTTTTTGTAAAGTCAAATATCTCAATTATTATACCCCCAAAAACGAAGTTTGGGGGGGTATATAGGAGTCACCCGGTGGTCGGTCGGGCAGTCGGTCGGTCGGTCCAGATGTCCGTTGCATTTTCCTTGTCCGGACCATAACTTGAAGACTAATGGTTGGAATTCAATATAACTACATACAATGATCAAGCACATTGAGAGGAAGTGCAGTGCACAAGAACCATAAGTCTATCTTGACTAATTACAGAGTTATTGCCCTTTGTTACTTTTCCTTGTCCGGGGCATAACTTGAAAACTACTGGTTGGAATTCAAAACAACTTCATACAATTGTCAAACACAATAAGGGGAAGTGCAGTGCACAAGAACCATAACTCTATCTAAAGTAATTACAGAGTTATTGCCCTTTGTTACTTTTCCATTGCTTTCTTTTGTCCAGACCATAACTTGAAGACTAATGGTTGGAATTCAGTTAACTACATACAATGGTCAAGCACATTGAGAGGAAGTGCAATGCACAAGAACCATAACTCTATCTTGACTAATTACAGAGTTATTGCCCTTTGTTACTTTTCCTTGTCCGGGGCATAACTTGAACACTACTGGTTGGAATTCAAAACAACTTCATACAATTGTCAAACACAATAAGGGGAAGTGCAGTGCACAAGAACCATAACTCTATCTAAAGTAATTACAGAGTTATTGCCCTTTGTTAGTTTTCCATTGCTTTCTTTTGTCTGGACCATAACTTGAAGACTAATGGTTGGAATTCAATATAACTACATACAATGGTCAAGCACATTGAGAGGAAGTGCAGTGCACAAGAACCATAACTCTGTCTTGACTAATTACAGAGTTATTGCCCTTTGTTACTTTTCCTTGTCTGGGGTATAACTTGAAAATTACTGGTTGGAATTCAAAACAACTTCATACAATTGTCAAACACAGTAAGGGGAAGTGCAGTGCATAAGAACCATAACTCTATCTGAAGTAATTACAGAATTATTGCCTTTTGTTACTTTTCCATTGCTTTCTTTTGTCCAGAGACTAATTGTTGGAATTCATTATAACTTCATACAATGGTCAAGCACATTGAGAGGAAGTGCAGTGCACAAGAACCATAACTCCATCTTGACTAATTACAGAGTTACTGCCCTTTGTTACTTTTCCATTGCTTTTTTTGTCCGGAGCATAACTTGAAGACTAATGGTTGGAATTCAATATAACTTCATACAATGGTCAAGCACATTGAGAGGAAGTGCAGTGCACAAGAACCATAACTCCATCTTGACAAATTACAGAGTTATTGCCCTTGGTTACTTTTCCTTGTCTGGAGCATAACTTGAAAACTACTGTTTGGAATTCAATACAACTTCATACAGTTGTCAAGGACATTAAAAGGAAGTGCAGTGCATAAGAGCCATAACTCCATTTTGACAAAATACAGAGTTACTGCCCTTTGATACTTTTCCTTGTCTGGAGCATAACTTAAAACGTACTGGTTGAAATTCAAAACAACTTCATACAATGGTCAAGCACAAAAAGAGGGAGGAAGTGCAGTGCACAAGAACTATATCTCCATCTTCAGTATTTATAGAGTTATTGCCCTTTGTTCCTTTTCTTTGTATTTCTGGACTTATTACAGAGTAATTCAATAAAACTTCTTCAATGGTCAACCACATTGAAAGGAAATGCAATATACAAGAACCACAACTATCTGTAGTTGCCCACAACCATAACTCTATATTTCAATTCTTTTACAAGGTATTCTGTTACTAGTAACATCCTCATTTCCGAAGCAGTCTTGTGGGGGTATTAATCACATTTAGTGATAGTTCTAGTTGCTTTAGATATTCAATTGAAACTTGCAATACTTACTTATAGTAACAATGTACATCAGATTGACAAGTTTGATAACTCTACCTACAATATTTTCAGAAATATGCCCCTTTTTAACTTAGAAATTTTGGTTTATGTTTTTTGTAAATTCAAATATCTCGATTATTGCTTGAGATATTCAATTGAAACTTACAATACTTATTTATAGTAACAATGTACATCAGATTGACAAGTTGGATATCTCTACCTACAATATTGACAGAATTATGCCCCTTTTAACTTAGAAATTTTGGTTAAAGTTTTTTGTAAACTCAAATATCTCAATTATTGCTTGAGATTTTCAATTTAACTTTACAATACTTATTTATAGTATCAATGTACATCAGATTGACAAGTTGGATATCTCTACCTACAATATTGACAGAATTATGCCCCTTTTAACTTAGAAATTTTGGTTAAAGTTTTTTGTAAACTCAAATATCTCAATTATTGCTTGAGATTTTCAATTTAACTTTACAATACTTATTTATAGTAACAATGTTTATCAGTTTGCAAAATCGCATAACTCTGCCTGCAATATTTGCAGAATTATTTGTTTTGAAACTTAGAAATTTTGGTTAAAGGTCTTCAAAGATATTTACTTGAAACTTTACACATGTACTTAGGGTCATAATTGGAGGGTCATAGTTGTTGTATGTCACTGACCAAGTTCCAAAACTCTACTCGCATTAAGGCTGATTTTTCTCCCCTTTTTCAACTTATAAATTCCTGGTAAAGTTTTGCTTGTAAGCTGTTATGTCCATAACTACTGCAGAGTTTGTGCCTTTTTGGGACATTTTTATGCATTCATAATAATAAAGCATTGATTTACTTGATAAAACATCTTAATAACAAGCCCTTGTACCTTTTTCAGTCAATTTTATGAAGTCATAGGTAATTAGCATTATTATACTCAATAAAACACCCTTGTGACAATTTTTGGATAGTCAGTATTGGCTTGACTATTCAAAAATTGTCACAAGGGTGAGTATAATAATGCTAATTACTGACTTAGAATTTATGTTCAAGTTGCATACCACCTCAGATATTTTCCTATTCCATTGACATCTCGCTTTGAAACAATTTGAAATTTTATGCACTTCTTTGAGAGCATAATAGGACTCTCCTGAAGACCTATAGCCGTAACATGGATTTTAAGAAAAAATTTGGCCCTTTTGTTAATTTAGAAAATGTTACATTATCAAGGCTCTTTTAATATCAAACACTTAGAATAGTCGAGCATTCTGTCCTACCGACAGCTTTGTTTTTTGTTATTATTGGTCAAGTATCATGCTTTAACAAAAGTAATAAGTACAGTTGGTAAAATCTCAATGTCCACAAGCGCAAAAACAAGAGTACAATTATGATTTAGACATCTTATATGTGAAATTCTGTTCAAGAAACATGTTTAAGTATAGAATTCCGTCCATAGTGAAGACCATTCCTTCCCAGGAAAATTTTAAAGTTGAAAATTCTGTCCAAGATGAAATGTCTACCAAATAAAATTCCAGCTGATATTTTTCTAGTTTTCCGCCCAGAAAAGTGAACAAAATTTTTTTCTTGAGAGACGGAATGACACGGAATTTGCGTTTCCGTCCCTGGTCCGCCAAGAAATCACTGATTCCGTATCAATTCTGTGCCAATCCCGTCCAGAATCGATGCCAAAATTTCGTACACTGGGTCTTTCTTCCTTAAAGAATTTTATATCTCTTTGATCTTTAATAATCATGCCTTGTAGTGTTTTTACTATAGATCAATCAAATATGAAAATATGGTATATGAAAATAATGTTAATCAACATTTAATATCAAATTTATTGCTCTCTTTTAATTGTTTGGTTAATAATTGTATAATTATGATACATCAGTTTCAAACCCTGTGAAGTAAATAAATATTTTCAGATGTTAGTTATTAACTTTACATTGTGATTCTCAACTGCCTTAATGCTAAAATTATCAGAGGTGATGTATTTATTTAACAAAAGAATACTGCCAAGTTGAAAAATTATTTGTTGAAAAAGAAATTATAATAAAATGTGTATTTCTTTATATTTCAGGAAACATACTTCAAACTATAGATGTGTAATAGAAGAACAGACATTGTGCATATATTATCTCTTGGAAGTGTCAATCACCAACTTTACATTGTGTTGTGAACATTTAAAATTAACCTGCTGAATTTTTCATGTAATTTTTTCAATAAATCAGTTTTCATTCTAGTTAAGTTAGGGGGAAAGTTGAGTGAAGAGTTGAGTGATGGGTTAAGGGGAGAGCAGATTTGAGTAGAGTTAACTGGGAGAATAAAGTGGAGTTTAGGTTACTGGGAGTGTTTAGTTGAGGTTATAGGGAGAGTTAAGTTGAGATTACAGGGAGAGTTAAGTTGAGGTTACAGGGAGAGTTGAGTTGAGATTACTGGGAGATTTGAGTTGAGTTTACGGGGAGAGTTGAGTTGAGATTATGGGAGAGTTGAGTTGAGATAACAGGGTGACTTGAGTTGAGATTATGGGGAGAGTTGAGTTGAGGTTACGGGAAGGGTTAAGTTAAGATTACAGGGAGAGTTGAGTTAAGTTGAGATTATGGGCAGAGTTGAGGTAAGGGTGGAGAGTTCAGTTCAGTTCAGATTATGGGGAGAGTTGAGATGAGATTATGGGAAGAGTTGAGTTGAGTTTACAGGGAGAGTTGAGTGGATTTTAGATTAGGGAGAGAGTAAAGTTCAGATAAGAGTACCAGTGGCGGATTCAGGGCTGCAGCCCCCCACCCCCAGCTTGGCCCTAAGATATGTTTACCAGCTGGGCTGGAACATATTTTTTGTCAGTTTCAATCTTTATTGGCTGTAGTGTACTCCCTTATCAAAACATTTATTGCTGTCATCCAGTTCTTAATCTCCTGCCTGGGGGCTTGGCAGAGGGGTAAAGATCTTTATCTATCAACATGCTTGACTGACTTCAATGTTTAAACTGCATAATTGATTGGTTAATTACTTTCCAAAGGTCTAATGAAAAATAGATATGTTAAAAAGTATACCATATTAAACTACCTTTTTTTTCATTTTCTGAAGGAAAACCCTACTGTATATATAATTAATAAATTGAAAATTATTATTTGTAAATTTAAAAGATGGCGAGTTTTATTAAGATAATAATAAAGGAATCGCATTTTAATAACTAAGAAATTAACTAACTTTATTTTTATCAAATCTTCCACCCATATGTCAGCCCCCCCAGGAAACCATGTTCTGTATCCGCCCCTGGAGTACAGATGAGATTAAGGGGAGAGTTGAGTTTAGTTGAAATTATGGAGAGAGTTGAGTTGAGATTACAGGAAAAGTTTAAATTATTGGGACAGTTGAGTTTAAATGATTGGGAGAGTTGAGTTGAGATTTATAGGGAGAGTTGAGTTTAGTTGAAATTATGGGGAGAGTTGAGCTGAGATAACAGAGTGACGATCGAGTGACGTGGGTGGAAATTATGGGGAGAGTTGAGGTGAGATTTATGGCAAAAGTTGACTTGAGATAACAGGGTGACATAACTTGAGATTATGGGGATAGTTGAGTTAACGAGGGAAGTTGAGATTACGGGGAGAGTTGAGTTGATAAAATGTGGAGCGTTGAGTTGAGATTACTGGGAGAGTTGAGATAACGGGGAGAGTTGAGTTGAGATTTATGGGAAGAGCTGAGTTGAAATTACGAGGAGAGTTGAGTTGACATTATGTTAAGAGTTGAGTTAAATTGAGGTAACGGAGAGAGTTGAGTTGAGATAACGGCGAGAGTTGAGATTATGGAGAGAGTTAAGTTGAGGCTACGGGGAGAATTGAGTTAGGTTGAGTTTAAGAGGAGATTTGAGGTTACGGGGAGAGTTGAGTTGAGATAACGGGGGGGAAATTTGAGATTACGGGGGAATTTTAAGTTGGTTTAAAGGGAAAAAATTTTTTTTTTTTTTTTTTTTTTTTTTTTTTTTTTTTTTTTAGGGGAGAAATTGCTTTGGAAAATTTATTGGGAGAAAATGAGTTTTAGCTGAATAACGGGGTCGACTTGATTTGAGATTATGGGGAGGTTTTACAAAATTAAAGGTGACGGGGAAAGTTGAGTTGACATTATGTTGACAGTTTAGTTCAAGAGGAGAGTTGAGTTAAGTTGAGGTTATGGGATGAGTTGAGTGGAGATTACAGGGTAAGTTGAGTTGAGATTTATGGCGAAAGTTGACTAGAGATCAGGGGGTGACATATGTTGAGATTATGAGACATTCCTTCAACAGTTAATTAAGATGAAAAATTGCCACACAAAAATTACAGGCCCAGTGCTATTTTCATTTCTCAAAACCTTTTAACTTTGGTATCTAGTCACTGTTTTCAAAAGTTAATTATTGACAATATAGGTAAACTATCTTTTGCTCTTTAATGGCCAATCTGTTCGTCTCCAATCCTGCTATGGACAGTGATTTATACAGTCATGTAAGTAATAGATATACCATTGCTGCGTTGACGATTTCTGGGTTTGCGTAAATTATACCATAATCACGTGACCTTTCTTATGCCTTAAACTGAGGTTGCATAAGAAAGGTCACGTGATTATGGTATAATTTACGCAAACCCAGAAATCGTCAACGCACCAATGGTGTATCTGTTTTAACCTATAGCTCCGCCCAGAAACACTTACTCCTTCGATCTTCAAAACTGAAAATTATACAATAGTCTGGGTATGGTATAATTTACGGTTATTGGAAATTATACTAGGAAGAATTTTACATAAGAAGCGCTGAAGAGCTATAGGTTAAGCTAAAATATGCATCATTGTGATTGCACGACCGAGTTATTAGATACTGAATCTCTAATTGGTGACAAATGTTTGGTTAGGATATTATCTAGCAATTGAAAGCTATCCTAGTTCTCAGAGCGTAATTGTGATTGTACAACCGAGTTATTTATTAGTCATTGAATCTCTAATGGGTACAAATGTTTGGTCAAAAATTGCTGCAGATGCTGATATCATTTTCATTTCATGATATTAGTAGGCAATTGAACATGAGGTTAATGGTTCTACTCTAGTAACTTGTGTGCAACAAAGCAAAAATTAAATCCTCTATGAGTCTAAATAATAGGAATATTAATTTTTAGTCCATTTTTGTGTTGCCAGCTACAGAGGGATCACTTTTCCGTCGCCTGTCTGTCTATCTGTCCCATAACAAAACTTGTCCGGACTACTCAAACACTACTGGCGCAGTTTCATTCAATTTCCACAGGAATAATTAGATCTAGTTGTGCATATCATCCACATCCTTTTGTCAGAGTTATGGTCCTTTAACGATTACTCGTCTTTTACACTTATGAGGGGCGTCCGTGGCCGAGTGGTTAAGGTCGTTGACTTCAAACCACTTGCCCCTCACCGCTTTGGTTCGAATCCCGACAGGGACATTGGATTCTTTCATGTGAGGAAGATATCCAGCTAGTTTACAGAACGTCGGTGGTTCTACTCAGGTGCCCGTTCGTGCCTAAAATAATGCACGCAATCGCACCTGAGGTCTTCTTCAACCTGTAAAGCTGGATAGCCATCAAATGACCTATACTCTGTCGGTGTGGCGTAAAACCCAATC
Organism: Ruditapes philippinarum; assembly: GCF_026571515.1. NCBI lineage: Eukaryota > Metazoa > Mollusca > Bivalvia > Venerida > Veneridae > Ruditapes > Ruditapes philippinarum. The sequence continues at coordinate 14,439 of NW_026865496.1, read as the reverse complement.
AATTAAACAAACAAAATATAACACTTCTGCAACTTTAATGAAACTACAGGACGTAACAATGAAACCGTTTAAGTGATTCATAAAGTTCTGGAATATCTGTATGACTTGTTAATTAACACGATGACCAAAGTTAAGCCCTGAACAGATTCCAGGTCTCTCGATTCAAATTTTTAAACTGTCAAATCTGCACATTTCTGAGACAATATAGAGATAAATCTGCAGTGCAGAGTCTGAAGAAATATATGACTAGATACCGGATTCTGTTCCTTACAAGCAAAGCACAAAAACATCTTTTAGAAACTAAACTACTTGTAGTATGGACCTGAATAAAAAACACCTACCTCTCTTCTCATAAATAATCCTCCATCTTGAAAATTCTAAACTGTAACCGAAAAACGCGATACTGTAACACGTTCCCTACGGTGATCATCGTAGATTTTATATTTTAATGTAATAGGTTTACCTCTGCAGTTCTTTAAATTAAAATATACAATTAAAGAAATATAGTAAAAGATTTATAAATCTCAATTACATCTTCTTGTCTATCTTGCAGTTAATCATATTAATATGGCGTTTTCCCGCCTTAACGGAATCTGTAAGAGCTAAAAAGTTCTAAGAGCTAAGTTTTGCGATGTACATCCTAACTCAAAACGGCCTCAATGGGCTTCCATAGATTTGTATTACTGTATTTTGCTTGTAAATGTAAATTTATTATCATGTAACACATGATTGCTAATATATCGTTCTTGCTATTGATGTATTTAAACACTTCATTCCTATGGTGTTGTATATACGGAAATTCCCAGAATAAATGTACAGTATCTTTGCTTTTTAATTAAAATTATCAAGGTTTTGCTTTCATTTTCGATCTGCATCGCATAATGACATAATTATACACCCAATGAATTATGGTAAAAAATACATTTTTGTTACAATAGATTTTAATTTATATCCGTCCTATTTTTTCTAACATCTTTTAAAAATAAAAAATTAAAAATAACTTGCAGATGAAATAAATATTTTTATAGCCATATCATTGTGTTTTAATAATTATTATGCATGTATGTTTATAATAAATTAAAGTATAAGTATGGCGAGTAGTTAGCACGTCGGACTAGTCATCTATGTATCGCTCGCCGTGTGGGCACAAACCGCCGTTATTTTCTTGAGCAAGAAACTTAACACTAAATGAATAATGGCTCCGGGGGCACGAAACAACAGAACGACGATGACAAGAGGTCAAAAGTACGATGACGATGATACGATATTATACCGAGTTTTCACCATCGTGTTTTTTGTTGTTGTTGGATTTTTTCACTCTCGACTTTTAACCATCATAAATTCGTTTTAACGTTGTTTCGGGTTATTTGTGTGTCGCGGGACATCGTGGAAATCAGAAGAAAACATTATGGAACAAAATATTTCCCTTGTTTAGCGTTTATTTAGGGCATTTAAGAAAAATGCTAATTAAGTTTATTTCATGTACTAGTATTCTGTAACTATTTAAATCATGAAATTAACAATAATTTTGAAATCCGAAAATATAGGCCTAAAGCTGTATACACTAGTATGAAATGCACTATTTTAGATACATGTACTAGTATGTCCGTATACTTGTTTCAATTAGAACGCTCATTTAGGCAAATATGTTTTGGCCCGAACACCATCCGTTTACTAATGTTTGTCAAACTTCGGTCTACATCGGTTTTTGAGAAACCATTTTGTCCTTATATAAAACTATTCCCGATGACTGCTTTCTTGTTACATGTACTAAACAGTGCTCAAGCCGAAAGAAGGCGTGGATGGGCTGTAGATGGATGTCGCGACCCAATAACTTTTTCAAAATTAGAATATATGAGCCAATGGTTAGGAGTCCAATGCTGTATTCATTGACCACTCTTAACAGTGAAGGAAAAATATTAAACTTGTATTTATTCATTTAGATATGTGAAATAATTTCTATCTGCATTGATCTACCATCGCCTACCTCGTTACAGTGAATAAAAGTATTCGTTATCCACCATTTGTGTTTGGCCCCAAGAAGGGTTTCTTTGATCATTTCATTTGAATTGTGTCCTTATATTATTGAAAGTGTTTTATGCATAATATATTCTAAAGTACCTGCTCCTTTTGCCTAAGATGTTTTTCTTTGATAACCTCCAACTATTGATAACCAACTATCTTTGATTGACTTGAATTTTCATCGGTCAACAAATTAATTTTACAGTTAAGGTTGATTATCATTATCATGTGGGCAAATAGGGCGATTATGCTGTAGTGAAATATCCTGTTCATGATCGCCATCAATTTCAGCCAATCATTCTGCAGAAGTATTTGGTAATACACTTGATAAAATTAACAGTTGCATGTTTTTATTATTTTCTTTTATAAATTAGTGGATGTATTATTGGTTTTTTAATGATCTTCCAGTATTTTGAGAAATTCTGCTATGTCTTTTTGGAGAACACATTTTGTTGTTTCCTTTTAATCATGCATGATGACATGGAATGATACATATTAAAAGTGTATATCTCCTGTCTTCCGGGTGTAATTTATACTTATATGGAAACGTTAATTGGGCACCTATGGAAGCTTGAATTGACCCCCTAGATGCCATGTTCGTGATTACTCGTGTGTCGTCATGTCGACTTATATTTACGCGACATGACGTCTTTTATCATTGTTTGGTGAGATAATAAAGGCGTATGGGCAACGTTTGTTTCAAGGCATGTCGACATCAAGGCATGTCGACATATCTTTTGTCAGTAATGGAGTAAATGGGAATCAATAATCACAGGGACCCAGCACAGTGTTTGGATAGTGTAAAAAAAGTAATTCTAGAAAAAAAAATATATACTGTATATATAATATATAGACAAGGGGTTGAACTCGCCAAAAAATCGGCCGAATGTCACTAGTCCAGTATAAGTCAAAATTGCAAAGTCATTTTTACGTAAATCATATAAAGCTATATATCAAATTGCAGCTAAATGACATCACTAGACGTTGACAATAACATAAATGTCCCCACTTATACCGTTTTTGAACAACAAACCGATATTTCGGATAGAATATCGTATTTTTGCTAGGTCGGACACGATCGCGTAACCTGTCCCTACGCGATTTTCTACGTGTAAAAACACAATTTTAAACCATGTCATTGTACCAACCCGCAATAAATCGATAAAACAAATTCAAAGAAACAACTTACTGCTGGAAATTGTTCCAAAACCAATCAAGTATAGCGAAAATTCAGTTCTTTTTTATTACTCTTCCGTTAATTTTTTTTTTGAAGCCATGATACATAATCGGCTCCGGTTGTAAGACGCCGTTTGATTAGACGATACTGTGACCCAGGTCAGCTTCGTATTTTAATCAACCAATGAAATAATCCGTTTCAAACCGTTCACGTGATAGCCAATGGATGCTGATTTCAACTTTCATTTTCACTTTTAGAAATTTGTTGTTTACAGACGTAATAAAACAATTTAAAAATCCAATTCCGGCGGTAAGTTGTTTCTTTGAATTTGTTTTATCGATTTATTGCGGGTTGGTACAATGACATGGTTTGAAATTGTGTTTTTACTCGTAGAAAATCGAGTGGAGGACAGGTTACGCGGTCGTGTCCGACCTAGCAAAAATACTATATTCTATCCGAAATATCGGTTTGTTGTTCAAAAACGGTATAAGTGGGGACATTTATGTTATTGTCAACGTCTAGTGATGTCATTTAGCTGCAATTTGATATATAGCTTTATATGATTTACGTAAAAATGACTTTGCAATTTTGACTTATACTGGACTAGTGACATTCGGCCGATTTGGCGAGTTCAACCCCTTGTCTATATATTATATATACAGTATATATTTTTTCTAGAATTACTTTTTACACTATCCCAACACTGTGCTGGGTCCCTGTGTCAATAATAGCTATGTCAACGTATTTTATCTCGACAAGCCTTATTATATCTGCTTCTTTGAGAATATCACCGCGTATTAACATCATGGGCACTTTCGGAAAGACCCAATTAATATTCGGAAAGTAAACTCCTCCCACCAAACCAAAATCTTTGAATGGTTCATCCTTTGAAGAGCATATTGGTAGACACTTTGAAAGGTCATTAATTTGTGTTTTAATATAAAATTTGGTTTATGTCCGTTTCTGCAGTGCATTTTGTATATGCGTTTTTATCTAACTAGCAGTTGTACCAAATAAATTATGTCACAGGGTGAGAAAAATGTGCAGCCTGACCGGGACTCAAAACCGGGACCCTCGGAATACCGTATCGCAGCTCTACCGACTGAGCTATCCGGCCGCTAACACATCATCGCCCCGAAATAGTGAACAGTTCCGAACCGTGTCAATTATTCTAGTCAGTGCCTGGTAAGCAACCATATAAGTAGTAGTATTTTATATAAGTATATACATGTACACTAATCAAGACGTTTGGACACCTTTAAAATGATTTTTCAATTTGCAGCCAAATGTATTATTCTGAGTTATAGAAAATATTGTACATATGAAATTAAAAGGAAACTAAAAAACACGTCAGTCATTTTTACTCGATGGGCGGGAATTAGTTTCCGGATGATAATTATGACGTTAAAATGGTCCCCGTCTTGTTTTATAATAGACACATGGTCTGATACAGATGTTGTACAGATTCTGTTTCTCCATCAAAACCATGATACAGCACGCCATGTCGCACTTATATGACCACATATAAATAATCACGGACCACGGTATCTCGGGGGTCAATTAAAGCTTCCATAGTATGGAAGCTTGAATTGACCCCCTAGATGCCATGTTCGTATTTAACTCGTGTGTCAGCATGTCGCGACATGACGGCTTTTATCATGGTTTGTTGTACAAAATCTAGGCATTTTGACCACATATGTTTCATTGCATGTCGACAAACACTTTGTCCATATATTATATTGTTAAAGGCATGCCAACAAGTTTTTCTGGCATGTTGATATATCTTATCTCAACTGCACAACAAACCATGATAAAAGCCGTCATGTCGCGACATGCTGACACACGAGTTAAATACGAACATGGCATCTAGGGGGTCACTTCAAGCTTCCATACCTATCGGTGGACAGTTATAAAGTGCTAACAAATAAGTAAAGGGAAAATATTTTTTCTTTTGTTTGTTTCTTTTTCTTTCTTTTTATATAATGAACATAATGAACAGTAACATTTTATGTCAAAGGATAGGGGGAAATACTTATTTATAAAAGAAATACGCGGAAAATGTAATAAACTGTGTGAAAGAGAGTACATAGAGTAGATTCATTTCTTTTTCTACAAATACAGAATTTATTTTATCGAGTGGTTTAAATATAAATATTTCAAGAGTTGCGGTATTATTAGATACTTTTTTTCTCTTTTCGACATTACAATTTGAAAGACTTGCCCTTAAATTTTGTATATCGGCTGAATCTAGAAGAAAGTAGTCCGGAAAGACACAAGTGAAAATACGGAAAATATGTTTCACTTACTTATCATTTATTGTACATTCATGTTCTTACATGGTTACATGTTACTTTACAAAGATGTGCGTGGTCAAGTCCTGTAAATCCTGTTCTTACTTGTAATATCCTGTATACTAATGTTCTTACATGGCCACATCCCTTACAAACATGTACTCGATCACGTCCTGTACATTATGTTCTTACATTGCCATGTCCCTTACAAACAAACAATTGGTCACGTCCTGTACATCTATGTTCTTACTTGTTATACTCTGTACATTAAAAGGACTCCACTGTGGTTTTTTAACATGATAGGACTGAAAATATTTTTCGAGATAAATGTACCATTTGATGTAGGTTTAGACCACAAATCTTTGTGCAAAATGTAAGATCATTCGCGCACTTCATTTTTCTAGAATAATTATTCAAATAGTAAAAACATGACAAAAAAAAGAAAAGCGTTTAAACGCTTTTCACTCAAATCGAGCTAAGAAAAGCATAAAAATACATTTTTCAATTTATTTCAAAGTATATTTCTTAACTATCTTTGCATATATTTCTGGTTGAAGTGCCCAGGCTCATTTATGTAAGAAATTCTATTGTTATGTTTTAAGGCTTTTAAACCTCAATGGAGTCCCTTTAATGTACTTATATGGCCACTGTTTATCTATTATTATTTATAAGAATATATATCGACTGATTTACACAAACAAGAAATGGCATGCAAAAACATAAATGCTTGAAATTCATGTAAGTCAGTTTTGTTTTCATTTGAAGCTTGGTATCTTCAGGTAATTGAAGCGTTGGTAAAAAATTGTTTGTTTTTAAATGTTATGAAATTATGTTCAAACTTGTTCTCGTGTTAGACACTTAATCGTCTAAAACTAATATAAGCAAAAATTTGATTAATAATTATTTTAGTTTTTGATATACAGGGGCGAGAAGGGCGGGTCTATACTCCAAGTGTCTGTGAAAAAAGGGCAAAACGGCAAAATTGAAAATGTTGCAGACTCGGTTTGATTGAGTCTGTACTGTCAAGTGCACTACCGTCCATGCCCCCTAGCACCGGCTTGAGCAGAATTCAACATCTAAACCTGAAATTGTAAAATTTTGAATTAAGAAACATCCGCAGATGTGTTCATACGACGGTTATCATGGTATTTTAATGTCACACTTCTACGGAATACCGTTAGCACCGAGTCCAATCGTTCACTATGTTTCCCAGGCGGAGAACGCATGAAGAGATCAATTTTACAGGTGGAAAACCGATACTGTGGTAAGAAAATTGTCTTTAATTTCTTTGTAAATGGATATTTCACAAAACTTTATAGCCTATTCTGATCTCGTATGATTACTTTATCCGACAGGCATCTCAAACTCGCCAAATCTTTGTTAACTTATTAGATCATTATCGACAACTGCACAAGAAAAGTCACAAAATTGGTAAAATCGCTCTTTGATAGCCAATAACTTGACATCCAAGCAAACTTCTAAACATTTGTATCGCTCTAAAGGTTCTTTATTAACATATCCTCATCCACCAAACGCCTGTTCTATTTCTATTCCGTATTTTTGGAGTATCATATCGTTTAAGCGAATTTTCAAAATGAACGCATGAGCCGAACTTTTCATGTGGTTTTATCAGATTGCAAAATGAACGCATGAGCAGGCGGATTTTTTGGTTACTCCAGTTTTCATTGACATCTCACATGTTATCGATCACTGAACCTTAAAATTCAAAATTTTCGTTCCGAATGTTTGAGCAAACAGAATTCCTATTTTCATACCTTATGACGAATTGCTTATAAGCAATAGATAAAGGTCTGTTCGGTTCTGTGAAAATATAATAAATCCTCATTGCTAAAACTTTGAGTAAAATATTTGCAAAATACAACATCATTGGTTGATGGTATGTTATAATTAAAGATGTAACATACACTTAAAGATACTGTGACTCAAAATTTTATGTTCTTATATGAAAAATCTTTGGCTTAAATAAAGAATTAACAATGTTAAAAGTTACAGAAACCCTTTTTGATAAGGATATTGCCAAAATTTAAAATTTCCGATAATAAAAGGAGATAATTAGAAATCTGTTTTTTGGTAAAAAAAATCAGTTTTGCATTCAAATAAAAATTTCAAAACATTTTTCCTCAAGAAATATCATATAATGTGTTTAATAATGTCAACTTCTTAAGTATATGTTTTTCATAAGAACTGACTTTATATACAACTTTCGCAAGGATGTTACATCCTTAACCTTTTCCCTCATATAAGCGTGTTTCGACGGCTTTTTGCCCCCCGCCCCCACGCTTTTTGAGGCCTCAAACAGTGAAAAAATGTCGTTTTTAGGCCCCAAACACTTGTTTTTGTTTGTGAAATGTTGTTAAAAAAGTGACATTTTTTTCGGCGCCGCCCCCATCCAAATGTTACATCAGGGGGTTGCCTGAGTGGGTTTGAAGGGGGGCGGAGTCCCCCTCATCGCCAAGAAAATTTTGGACATGTGACAGGCTAAAATGGCCTGATGTCGATCTTAGGGTAACTAGTAACAGACACTGAAAAGCCTTTTACTCTATCTCAATTCATTGAGAAGTTGCAGCACTTTAAAATCAGTTTTGATGGGAAAAAAAAACAATTCAAAATAGTGTTTTTTGGCAATTTTGAGACGTCCGCCCGTTGCCATGGTAACAGGAATTTTACGATTGAGCATGCTGTTACAGAGGCTATTGTGTAGTCAACATTTGTGCCGAGTTTCATCAGTATTGAAGGAAGCATTTTTCATAGTTTCATAGCAGTGTGAACTTGTTCCAGGAGGCTTTTCGATGAAAACGGCCATTTTTCGCAATATGCTCATGGAGTAAAAACATACAGGATCTTTAAGCAAGAATATATATATCAACTTCCTTACAACAAAATGAACATTCAAGAAAATGTTGAAATAACACATATTTTTTTAGGTTCATTATAAGTTTTTCTTTTAGAAATAATACACTTTTTATTTTAGTGAAGAATAGGCAAAGTATTTATCAAAATGTGTTCAAAATTACCTCCCTTTATTTACAGAACTTTAAATTCGATAATATCTATGTAAGATTTGTAATATTGGTTATAATTTATTTGAGTATCATGTTTATCATATTAGACTATAAAAGTTTTGAGGTACAGGGACTATAAAAGAGTATACATACGCTATTATTTGTCATTTGTCCTTTGTTGTATTTGTTGTTAAATATTATGCGTGTATGGTAGTAATTGTATACAATTATTCAGGATTCATGATTTAATTATCAAAGTAAATATTTTGTAAAACAATCATTTACAATGTGTGCAAAAATCAAGGATTTTTCCAAAGTGTCCTGTAAGATTATTATATAAATCAGCTTAGTGTCGTCAGTTGTTGATTTTATTCAACATGACGAGACTTAGTTATCTCTCCGTTTAATGTATTAAAACAATATTCAGCTGATAATATGTGTTACAAACGAGGAATTACTTCAGTTTCACACGATCTTTCCCAACAGACCTCGTACTTTTGCTTATTAGCATATATATACATACAGCGTACAAAGTATATTTTAATTTGTAAAAAAAAGTGTCTCTCACTTATTTGAAATAAAATTTGAAATTTATAAAGTTTGAATATATTAAATTTGTTAGATAAAGAGGAAAAACTTGGGTTTTTAAAAATACCACCTGCTCATGCGTTCACTTTGCAAACCTATGAAACCACATGAAAAGTTCGGCTCATGCGTTCATTTTGAAAATCCGCTTAAACGATATTATACTCCAAAATACGGAATAGAAATAGAACAGGCGTTTGGTGGATGAGGATATGTTAATAAAGAACCTTTAGAGCGATACAAATGTTTAGAAGTTTGCTTGGATGTCAAGTTATTGGCTATCAAAGAGCGATTTTACCAATTTTGTGACTTTTCTTGTGCAGTTGTCGATAATGATCTAATAAGTTAACAAAGATTTGGCGAGTTTGAGATGCCTGTCGGATAAAGTAATCATACGAGATCAGAATAGGCTATAAAGTTTTGTGAAATATCCATTTTCAAAGAATTTGAAGACAAATTTCTTACCACAGTATCGTTTTTCCACCTGTAAAATTGATCTCTTCATGCGTTCTCCGCCTGGGAAACATAGTGAACGATTGGACTCGATGGTTAGGACCATCGTGGTTATGCGTTAAAATACAGAGGGTGACAATGCGACAGTGCGATGACGACAATACAATAATGCGATGACGACAATGTGACTGCGAGGGCGACAATGCGATAACGCGATAATACGATGGATAGTGTTATCGTATTGTCGCCATCGCATTGTCGTCATCGTATTGTCGTCATCGCACTGTTGCACTATTGCATTGTTGTACTGTCGTCATCGCATTATAGCATTGTCGCCATCGCATTGTCTCACTGACGTCATCGTGTTATTGCATTGGCGACTATCGCCTTCCGCCGATGGGCGGTTCTAAATGCTGACGAATAAGCTGACGGTATAGAATATGGTAAAATAATTTTACTTTTGTCAATAAATCTTTTTCTTTTGTTTTTCTTTTCCTCTTTATTATTATTTTTTGTTTGTTTCTTTTTTTTGTTCTAAAAACGTTTAAATAAAATCATAAGTTAAAATAATACGTAACATTTTACATATAAATACTTAAACAGTTATACATACACGGAAAGTGTTATAAATAGTGTGAAACTTTAATATAGTAGAAATATTTCAGATGAAAATGGTTTTATGTTGATATTTAAAAGATGCAAAAAAAATGTTTATTACTTATATAAAAAAAGACAAACAAATTATATTTTTAGATCACATTACAAAAATATTTATAAAAAATATGTATTTGAACAGTCTGTATGAAATACAAAATAAAAAGATTCCTTTTATTTAAATGGTCAGTAATACATAGGTTTCCTCCACGGACACAAATATAGTTCATGATTAATACATCTAACTGGTCAGCACTGGTCACTATAAAAGTACTGCTAAAATCACTTAAGTAATATCTATTAAATTCTAATTGGTCATCAGTTGTTTTATTGTTTTGTAAGATGTAGAATTTATTATATTACTAACATTGTAAAAATAGGATAATAAGAAATTTCGTCAATGCATAATTTTTTTCTATATATCTAACATAAGTTGTCAGCAATTTTCATTGTAAGTTTAACTTAACAGCAGATTCTGCTATAAGTTCAACTGGTCAGCGCCAACTGGTTCCACTGGTGGACATAGAGAGACAATGTGTTTCTTTATACGACTATACTGTATACCCCCAGCAGAGCTATTCAAAAAGTGTTCTCTTAAGTCTGTAAGAAGACACTTTTAAATAACAGTTACTTTCCATGTGGTTTGAATACATTTGAAATGCACGGGGTCCTGCATTGGGATAGTTAAAGGACTCCTATTAACATGATATTTTTCTCGAGTTTTGTCCTGCCTTTCTGTATTTTATAGATATAGAAGCAATATTTTACATTATCGCAAAAAACTTTTCGCGCCATTCAACGTTGAATTTGTCTCAGGCTCATATTTTCTCATACTTTAATCCTCTATTGCGAATCAAAATGTAAATGTCTTCGTGACGACTAACCTCGTGTCTCTTTCGAGAACTGTAACTTATTTACAGTTCCAGTGTCTATAGTATAAGTTCTTCGAAAAATATTGCTAAATCTCGCTATAAATTTATCTATTAACAAGAGCCAGTGCACTCGACTATTCTCAGTCAAGAGCTTGAATAATGTTGATATTTTCTTAGTTCAAGGGGCCATAGTTCTGTCAACATTCACAATTACAATAGCTCTCCCTATTTATTAATAGTCGAGCATAAACAAGAAATTTAGTCAATCTTAAATCGTAACAGGCGATATTTTAACTACCTAAACAGGCCACAATAGAAACCTACAGTAAGTTGTAGCAAACTTGATAGCGCAACTCATGAGTAAATTCAGTTTGTCGAGAAATGAATCAAATAAACTTGATGGCTATTTCCAGGAACATAATTACTGTTGATTTAAGCATTGACGAAACTAACAGTTGTTCGTTGTATCACAAGAACATCATGGAAGTTATTTCCAACTTGAGTAATATTTAAATCATCAGTATATAAAAAATCTCATATTGGTTAGGCAATATACAAGTATAATCAAGACTTAATTACCAATATCTTAAGTAAAAATCCTCAGTGGGTTTTTTTATGAACTGTATTTAGAATTATAGAGAACATTTATATAAAGAATTAAAAATGAAATTAGTGTTTTCATTTTCCGTATTTATACTGTAAAAAATTGTCCTTGACTGCAGTGAAACATATTATTTTACTCTTTATTATAGTCTCATTAATGTGACACAATATATAAAACATAACCTACATAAATAGCATAATTTAAAAAGGTACATTGTCACTTTATTAAATACAGAGTTATAAGAGACTTTGTATAAATTATGTTAATATCATAATACAAGTAAAATCGTTATAATTGCATAATGGAGTATTAAAATTCACACATTATCTACTACATTCTGTATTTTAAAGAATATGTTCTGGATAAAAGAACATGGATATATAGGATGTTATTTAGTGTATGGTGTGGGAGCACGAATATACAGGCAATGATTAAGTACATGTACATGTTTATAAGGGAGGTGACCAAAATAGGAACATGAACGTACAGGATAGTTTAAGTAAGAACATAAATCTATATGATATGATTAAGTACATGTTTGCAAGGGACATGATCTTAAGTACATGTTTGTAAGTGACGTGTAATCCGATTAATTAAAGTAAAATTTAACGTCAAACAAATTGCAACACAAGTTTTTTTACATTTTTAATTTGTTATACACATCATATAAAACAGGTAAAAACCCTAAAAAAATCTAACCATGGCAAACCAGTAAAAAAAGCAATTCAAACTTTGCATTTATTTCGAGTTTTTTATGGCTCTGCATGTACACCATACACAGAGTTTTACACTGTAACCGGTGTCGAGGTACCGCGTCCTTGTCCATTTCGATGTAATCAGAAAATATGTTTCTTTACACATTGAATGCCACCAAATACTGTTTCCATCATTACAGTGAAAGTGGGAGTGCTGCTTTTTGTGAATTTGGATAGAAATTGTTAGATTTTTTTTCATTTCAAATAAATTCTGTCATTGATAGGAAAATCCAAAGCTGCCTGTGTATGCTGAATTTTTTTTTTTTTTTACCCCATATTTAACGTTAAACTTTTAATTTCATGTTCTGACAAGTGAAGGCGTCTACTGAAACTGTAGTGACAGCATATTCTGTTACAAAAAATTATACTGAAGCCAAAAAGGGCCATCAATTAACATACATCGGTACCATAGTGCTCTCCGTATAAGCTCCTATTCTAAACATGGCTAACGGACCATAGATGTTTCTAATTAAAATCATTAAGTTATTCTATGACATGTGTATTTTAAAGTCAAGATGCGACAGCTAAACACAATTCAATAAAGTAGTAAATATAAGTTCTATTTATTTGTACAATTGGCTGGAAGTAATAAGAACAATGGTACCATAGTGGTAATAGATCCCCATTTTGAATGTTAAATTAGTTGTACAATTTTACAAACACATGAGTTAAGATAGTTTCAATACAAACATAATGAATCAGAGATGTTTGTGCTAATATGGATATCTGTATGTCCATTTACACCGTCTGTCTTTCTGTTTAAAAACATGTCTATCTGCCTTTCTGTCCGTCTGGCTCTCTGTTTTTTGTCTTAACCAAAAAATGAAATTTGATAGTTGTAAAACTTAATTCTGAGATACTGTTAACATCTGCCTATCTTCTTAGGGTTTGTCTATCTGTTTGTATTCCTTTCCTGATGCTTTTCGTCCTATATTTATGAAAACTACAGCATATGGTCTGTGAATCATATTGAAAGTATTGACCTTAACGAACAGATAACTCATTTATATGAAGACAGTGATTGATAAATAGTTCGGGTGATTTTTTTGATAAGCCAAAAATGAAAGCTCTGTCATACCTACAACCATGTGACCACAGGGGAAATGCCTCCTTTATTTAATTCTGTTTCTCTCGTCAATAACAGTTACAGATATAATTTAAATATCTGGTAAAAAAGTGATCCCTCAGATAAGGTCCTAGGAAGAATCAAAGACGTAAATGGCCTCCTGACAGCTGAAATACGTTACCACCATTGTTGTAACAGTAACAGTCATTCCAAGACGTTCTTTTTATGAAAAGTGCAAACACACGACTTGTAAATCTAGTGAAAAGACAATCGAAAACAGCAGGAGAAAGCTTTTTAACCACTATGCAATACTTTTTTTAATGTGACTAGGTGCAGTCAAACTTAATGAGCATTATGAAAGATATAGAGATGTGGAGATCACTTAAATATCTCTTTATATAATAAGGAAGGAAACATAGATAGGTTAAACAAGATGTGATGGCATTCAATTTCAAAGGTGAAATATATTTTAGAGCAACCTAAATGATACATGACATAAAATTGGCATTTTGAACATATACAATTCTAATTTTGAAACTAAAGACATAACTACAGCTCATTTTCATCATTTATTCTTCACTAACTTAAGTGTTGTGCAATATAGATAGTTGGACCATCCTGGCAATGATAAATGAAGTTATTTCTACTAAATCATGTTAAAAGTGATAGTTTGCAAAACATTTATGGGTAATATTTGGATGGATGAGACTTTGGTAACGTACAAATATGTAAAATGACACAGAAAAAGACTAAATAATGAGTTACTATCAGAAATTGAGTATATTAATTACCAGATGCATTGTTTGTTGTAACTAAGTTTGTTTTCTTTATTTTTATAAATTATTCAAAAATAGTTAAAAAATGCTAGAATAATGTCAATGTAATTGATGTAACGTATGTTACATTTTGCTTAAGTAATTGTGTTTCTCTATTATTT
>NW_026865495.1:0-11880 GCF_026571515.1 Ruditapes philippinarum | reverse complement strand
ATCTGACAATATGAACGTTTGTTTCAAGTATCATCAAAATCCTTTAAAGGTTTGAAGAATTATGGAGCAGACACAATTTCATTTAATTTCATTTGTGAAACTATATATGATATGACCATCAAGTGCAATTTCGTTTGACGCCCGCCTGCCATACGCTGATTGAATAACCAGGATTTTCAAAATTGAATACCTGGTTAAAAACAAACAGTTTAGGAAGCATCTTCTCATACAACCTTAACAATAGAAACCATCCATAGACAGCCTTCATTGAAGTGACTACCGGGTATTTACATTATCTTATCTCCATTTCCATTCCTGTTTCCATTCACAGTTATTCTCAGCAGTGGGGGAGACATGCGCTTTTTTACAAAAGCATCCTCTAGTTTTAAACATCAGGTTTCTTACGAAGGACCGAAGGTGACATTTCAATGTTTTGATTCTCGGATTCATCTTTACAAATTCACAATTTCAACTTCATGAATATACGATTTCAGCATACAGAATTCACGATTTCAATTTCACGAATCAACAATTTCAACTTCAAAAATTCAGCTTCATGAATTCATGGTTTGAACATCACGATTTCACGATTCTAAGTTCGTGAATTCACGGTTTCAACTTCTTGGAGATGAAATCTTGAATTCGTGAAATTGAATTCCTGTAGTTGAAATCGTGAAGTTGCAAACTTGAATTCATCAAGTTAGAATTGTGAATTCATGAATTCGAAATCGTGAATTCACGAAGATGAAAACTTGACGTTCAAAACGTGAAATCGCGGATTTACATTCGTGAATTTCAAATGGTGAATTCATGAAGATCAGATGGTGAATTCGTGTACATTGTATTTTCGTTTGTGTGAAATACGGACAATGTTTTCAAGAAATATGAGTTCATGAAGTTAAAATCGTGTGAAATATAGAATATTTTTTCACGAGATATGAAAAAAAAAATCTATATTCTTGCAAGAATATTGTTTGAAAATACGGTCCATATTTCAATATTTCACAAAAAACGGATAAATAACCCTTATAATTTTAATTTTATCATGAAGGAAAAAAAAAAAAAACAACAAAAAAACAATAAAAATTGTTGACGAAACGCGCTATAATACATTGATTATTAATTTATATTTATATTATTTGGCAAGATTCAATATGCAATTTAATACCGTATTGAACTGTGCTGCAAATATGCAAATACATAACCACGCTTATCATTATAAATATATTATTTCAATTATAATTTGTGATTATGAATTATTTATTTCTGTTTGCTGCTTAATCAATACTTCTTTATTTATAGTCTAATATAACACCAACATATTTTTTAATCACAAATATGAACAGATAAAGAAATTAAAAAAACCTTTAGTAAAAAAGACGGTTAAAGGGCGACAACTAAAATGAATAAAACTGAAATTACTGTCTGTCAGAGGAAAGAAAAAAAATAGTATTTTGATTTTTAGATTTTTAACTCCGCCCACTTCTATGATGTCATTACATTGATTTCTGTTGATAAAGAGCATGGCTTATAAGTCACCCTCAGCTTTATCAGACTCCTCATCAATACATATATATCGAAATGAAATGAAGATATTGGAATAGTTTTACCATTTTCGAGTATGAAACATTAAACTGATAAACTTTGAATCGAATATATAGATGTTTTGAATATTAAAGTCACTCTTACATTTGACTAAAAACATTTGAGACTTTTTCTTACAGACTATTTTATACTCTTGGTATATTACTGCGCTCGGCATGAACTTCAAATACAAAGTGCAACAATAAGAGTCGTGCATGCCATTTATTCACTGATATTTCATATACTTTGAATGCGGTCATGCCATTATATTCATTTTTATTATAAAGTATAAAATAAGGATCACTATCAAATAGATAGAAATTATTTTTCACAAAGCTTCATAACTACGTTTCATGTTTATGTATAAAATCATTCTTGAACTGTTTTTAAGTTTATTGTTTTGAGCAAAATAAAATTGCAATCCTTGACTGCGTACTTTATTTTAGTTGCTGATTTGCTCCACTTTGTGAGTTGCTTTGTCAATAGCGACAACGCAACCTATATCGTTATCGCCTTTTCGACTTGTCGCTAGCGAAACGCGCCAAACGGCGCGTTGTCGCACTCTCGTCTTGTCGACCTGTCTCAGCGAAGCACGCCAAACGGCGTGTTGTCGTGCGGAGCGTTGTCGCGATGTCGGCATGTCACTTGGCTTATAAGCCAATCATTCAATTTGAGCCGAGCGACAATGTGCGTCGCGACAATACGCCACACAGCAACGCGTCGTTTGGCGTGCATCGTTAGCGACAGGACGAACTGACGAAAGTCCGACAACGCACCGTTTTTGCTGTCGCTACCGACAACACGACGCACAAAACCGTTCCAAATCAGCCACCATACTTTATAGTACTGTAGTATTTTAGTTGTTTGTAGTTCGGTATAATGAATGTGGCGCCGTTATATGTCGCAACGCCGCTAAATGTCGCACTTGCCGCTAAATGTCGCACCATTGACGCTAAATGTCGCAACCGCCGCTTAATATCGCAAAATCATTTGCCGTTAAATGTCGCAATGCTAACGTTAAATGTCGCACGAATTTCCCTTACCGTTAAATGTCGCAACACTACCGTTAAATGTCGCAAGATGTAAATTCATGTTAAAATCATGTTTAAAGTAGAATTATATTACTTTTTAACATTCTCATAGTTATTTTGATTGTAATTGCCATTACACAAAAATTATCTTTGTCTTACTTGGTTTCTTTAATGAACCTAAATATCGAGGTTTTGAGCTACTATATAATGTAATCTTTAGGCTAGAAAGGATAATTGATACTAAATTCTCAATAGATAAGTATTTTTCTCTTGTTTAACATTTTCATTTGTAACCCTGATTGACAACAGATTAAAGGTATTATGGTATTGTCACTCTCAGAATTTGGTTTAAGTAATTTCATTTATTTTCTCAGAAACTACCCAATTTACTTTAAACGTGGTTTAGTTGTTCACTATGATCATATGATGCAATATCAAAAGGCAGATAATCCTAGTTATATTTTGCAAAGTTATTCCCCTTATTTCTCTAAGATGTTTTCGCTCTGATTAACCTTTTGGTTAAGGCTAATTTCAAACATATTCACTTTAAACTTAAAATACTTATTTCATATGAAAGTACTAATGCATTTCTAAAGGACAGATGACCCTGAAAGGTATTTTTTCTAAAATATCTCCCTTATTATATTTTCAAAAAAAAACATCACAAATATTCACTTCAAACGTGAAATATTGATTGAATATCAAGGCAATTTTTTTATTTTAACAGAAACGGCAAATACGTGAAAAACATAGTTTGAAATGCATGGTCAATACGAAAATCGAAAAAAATATCATGTAGTACTCCTTGATCATGTAGTATTCGATCCGCAGTCGGGTGCTAGATATGAGCGAATTTTACGATTATATGCACCGGAATTTTTGTAAGCAGCCAGCCCGCATAGAGCGCGAGACTTGTAACCTCGACCTTGTTGGTTCTATTCCCGGGCTGGCCAACTTAAATTACTGATTAGTCTTTCGGATGATACTTTAAATCGAGGTCCCGTGTATGGGTGCTAAAACAACTTGGCACGTTGAATAGGGGCATCATTCTATATCTGTAATTGCACTATCCTCCAAAATATAAAATGACTTGTACTCTTCTGGAGGACTCGCCCATATGGGCAACCGGTGGCGAGTATAAATAAACGCAAATTCACACACAGTAAGCAGATGTCAAAGTACACAAGATTTAGTACATTTTACGATTTGTCAAACACTATTTACGCTTTGACATTGTGGCAAGTGATATTTTACTCGCCAAGTCGCTTTATACTATGAAAGATTCTGCAGTAACTATCATATAATAAGAATACAAATAATTGATTAAGCTCATATTGGCCTTGCTGTTTGGCTAAAGACAGCTAGTCGTTTTGGCCAGAGAATTTAGGCTTTTTATATCATTGCTTTGCTGTAATGAAAATCTTAATCTGTAACGCTTCATGATAAATATTTCAATGAAATTAAATCTGACATTTTTCGAAAAACACAAGACGTGCATTATACTCGTACATATGTAACGACGATATTGGTTAGATATCTGTTAACACTTTTATTTTCGTCCTAAAATGCGCGTGTCGAGTACGTCATAATGAAGTTCAAATGACCATAAATACATACATACGCACAATAGTGTATTTATTTTAAGATAATTTTAAGAACTTTATTTTTCAAAAAAAAATAAAAATGGAACAGATGTGTAAAGAAAACATCTTTTTAATTTATTGCAACAATACTATGAATGACCACTGCCTTTCTGGCGTTAAAATGGAAATAAAAACACGCATACGACTAGCAAATTTGATAAAAGCATAAACTGTTTGTGTGAACTTCATCCTGCAAATTAAAATCTATTTTAGCTTTTGTGACCATGGCCCATTGGTCCCTTCCTCAATATAAAGGAAGAATGCCATGCAAGTTATCTACCTTCCAAATATGAAATACATTTGTCAATAAATAAAGGCTGTAAAAGTGTAGAAATCTATTTTAGAACTGGTGACCTTGACCCAACTGAACCATAACTCCATCCAAAGGAGAAGACCTCAATGCCATGTTCCTACCAAATATAAAAAACATCTTTCAAAACGCGGGCTTAGCGCAAAACGGTTGTAACTCAATTTAAGCAAATTTTTCAGGAGCATGAAAAAACTTTTTAAAACTTTTGTTAATGAATAAAAATGTTTTATTTTAGGAAAATATATACAATTTAGTTAAGGAATTAGAAACAAAGTAAGAAAAAAGAAGCAAATTATTATTGAAAAAAGATATTTGAATAAGTTCAAGTTACAACCGTTTTGCAAATAAAATTTTGATAATTTGTTACATGTTTTTATGTGCAAAAGGGTAGTATCTCAAGTTACAACTGTTTTCGGCACAAATTTTGAGCAAATTTAATTATTTTCTTTGTGCAAAACGGAAGTATCTCAAACTCGCAACTTTTTTATAGGATGTAATAATTGGATAAAATCAAACATTACTTCTAAATCACATAAAATACATGTAGCCATTATAAAATAAGATTATAATATGTGCAAGTCATGTTTAGAATGATAAAAAATAATGAAAGTAAGAATAATCAGTAAAAGTTTGAAGAGAATGAATGTCCTCAATAGAGAATAATAAAGCCTATACCACTTTATTTAAAAATATATTAAGGGATAAGCTAAAATTATTTTTTATGGTAATTATAAATTTATATGCTATTCTATAGGATGGTATAAATGCTATCTTAGGCACATGTACATGTATTTCAAAATAAAAAGTAAGGTTAGCCACCCTTTCAGCTGCTGGGCATTTAACCCTTAATACCCCAATTGATATTATAAAATTACGGATTTCAATTTTAGCGAAATAATTCAAAATCTTTTTGATTTCAAAATGTTTTAAAGGATTATTAAGCTGGCTCTGATCTTCACTGGTTGCATGATAGAATGTGTGACACCATTTGCAGGTTAAGAGTTTAAGCTGTAACATTTGATAAATATTTGATTGGAAATATGACAGAGTCACCATAACAACTGTGAATACAAGGTCCTCATAATGTGTCTTGACTTAAAGCTACAGTCTCACTGACATCCCTGCAGAGCCCTGGTAGACATCCGGGGTGATTCGGGGCTCTACCGGGAACAACCGGGGTACATCCGTTACACTGCCTACAACATTTGGGATGATCTGGGGACATCCGGCATTCGACCCTGGATGGAATAAAATATTTTATATCACCAGGGTGGTCTTGGATGATCTGGGAAGTAAAGCTCTGCAGGCTTCATCCTTAGCTCTGTCGGGAATAACCAGGGTTACACAGGGGAAGCACCGTAGCTCTTCCGGCACAAACCGGGGATGATCTGGGGTATGATATAGCCAGTAGAGCTACGGTAGAGCCCCGGTGAATGCTGGCAGAGTACCGGTAAATGTCGGCAGAGCCCCGGACGATGACGATGGAGCTACGGTTGATCCAGGTAGAGCCCCGGCAAAGCCTAGTTCATTTCAAAAGAATCACAACAATTTGAGATGATTGCACTTGTTTGTTTTAAAACCCTTCCAATTTCCCTTCAATCCAGTATGGCATAAGGATTTTTCAGAAAATCATCATGAATTACTGTTCTGGAACAATAAATATTATATTAAATAAAAATTATGTATCAATGTTATTCTTTTTGTGCTTTTAATTGATAATATAATATTCACTAGCAAAAATAAAAATTAGTGAAAACTAATAAAAAATAATAGTCATAAAAGGAAATAAAGGATTAACTAGGACTTAAAATTGCATACATTGCATTCCTTCTAATCAGTAACGAAAGATTGTGTTTATAAGGATATAAATTCTAATAGACTTAAGTGTTAACAACAACAATGGCTAATCAGTCTTCCATTGATATGGATAGCTTTGAAGGATTTTCTCAAAGCGACTTAACAGGTACTTTGACAGAGGACAATATGTTTGATCTATATGTTAGTCCAGCAAGTGATAACATAGAGATGACTTGTTTTCGTAAGTACTCTGACATACGGACGTTGGACAATCGTAAGTTTTTCTCTAGAACGCATATTTTTCAATGGTTTCTTGGTGACATTATGCAAACGTATATGGTTTAGCGCATACACACTACAGATGTAGTTAATATAAAAGTACACAGATAGTATACACAAAAAAAAATGATTTGCACAAGTTTAATTTACAGAAGGAGAGAAGGGCAATTTTAAAATTAAAAGAAATAAAGTGGCTGAACCAGGATTTGAACCTACGACTTTATAATGTCTATAATATCTTGAAGCAATGTCTTAATTACTGCTTGCGCTAAGAGGGATTCTTAATTAAGACCATTTAACAACTGGTTATATTATTAGTTATAAAGATTGTTGTCAGGTTATATGGCCCTATATAAACCGCTATTTGTAGGCGGGGTTATATTGCAAACAGCCGTTTATATACCGCCATATTACCTGTCAACAATCTTTATAACGAATTTATAATACAGCAAGCATTATTTTTTAGAGAAAAAAGTAAGATGTTTTTATGAATCGACAGCTGCGAGCGGTGTATATAAAACTATATAAATGCACGATTATCCAATGAAAAGCTATGTTACAAACATGCAGTATTATAAACAGTCATTAAGTAGATCAAAAGTTTACCGAATTTACTGGCTAGTGGGTCAAATGAAGAGTGCATGGTCAATATTGTTGGAAAAAAAACATACCCCTGTCTGTCTGTTAGTGAACAATTTGTTTATAAAAATAAACTGCTGAATGTCTGTAATGGATTTGCCCTGCTTTGTATTTGGAAAAGTCAATCAAATCAATCAATCAATATACATGCAGGAACTAAAATTGAGCTGTCAACAGTACAGAACCTGAACTGAGTGCACAGGTGATCAGGCTGGCCTGGATCTATACTTTTGGCAAGGACTTATCATTTTCTGTTCCAACATGTCAAGGGTTACAGACTTCATAGATTGTCATAACAAACTAATTACAGAATTAAAACTGGATGTTTATAATATTTAAACAGGGTCCTCTTCAAATTGGGTCTTACCCAGAATTTGTGATATAGAGTTTAATATGGACTTCTTTTAGGTAAATTCTACATTGTATGCGGATAGAAGCTTTAAAAAGACTTCATATTATAAACTCTTAAGTTATGTTTTTTGCTATTTCCATGTTTCAAGGCAATGCCATTCTATTGTTCCTTTTTAAGTATGTCATTTGCTTCAATGGTTTGTTTCTGGATTTTAACAATGGTCTTGGTTCCTGCCACTTTGTCCATTCCCTTCTCAGTTTTTCCTCTTTGAATTTTAAAGTGTGTCTTTAGTCTGTATAGTTGGAGATAACACCCCCACCTCCCTCCCTTCAATTTGGTCCCATATTCCCTTCCGTTCTTTTATCTTTAATTATACCTTTATGATATACTATGGTAGTTTTCTCAGCCATTCACAATAATAAATTAATAATATGGTTTTTGAGAATATAGGGTGGTTGTACCATGAAGAAAATGGTGATCAATGTAATATAATATGTCATAACAGTAGCAAAATGTAATCAAAGCACTGGCAGTATTGACTTCCACAAAGAATACTAATTCACTGTAACTGTACTTCTTTCAAAATTGCAAAAGATGAATAAGATTGTTCAGGTAATTTGCCATGAGTAACTTTCTTGATAAGAACACTAAAATTTAGAAGCTTTTGAGAAATAAAAATAAAAGCATTTCTGAAGCATTATGGGTCTGAGCTAGGTGGCCTTGACATACCTTCAATGAACAGACTTTGTGCCTGCAACAATTTAAGTTTTGCTACTATGAGCATAAACTGAAGAAGATATTCTGAATTAAATCTACATGTGCATTATTTTTCAAAATATGGAAACGTTTGTCTGCTCTGTAAAAATAAGTGTGGCGCTAATTTTCGACCCATAAGGGGCTAAATCTGTCCACCTTGTTATTTTATGAACTGTTTGTGTTTTTGAGGTAGGTGGGGGGGGGGATATGGACATTTTTCCTTCAATATATATTTGAAAGTTATTTCATTTACTTAATATCAAACAATTGCTGATTGTGGCAGTGGATATTTTCATTTATTGGAATTAATTTATGAGATTAAACTATAGTGTAATATACATTTAAGAATTTCATGAAAATAATATAAAATCACAATTTAGTTGGATTTTTTACCAATATTTAAGGTTTATTTAGATATATTTAAACAAAAAATCTTTTCTACTGTCTTTAAATCCTCCTTTTCATGTGATGATTCAAATAAGACAAACAGAATGCTAATTTACTTCCATTGCACTATCAGAATTTTCAGCGCAAAAAGGTTGTAACTTGAGATACAACCCTTTTGCGCTGAAAATTAAGAGCAATTTGAGATACAACCTTTTGACAAATATTGATTTAACTTGTTAATTTTCAGAATCCATTTAAAATACTTACTGAGGATATGCATAACCACAAAACACATTGAAAATGTTAAAAATGTTATTTTGTGGAAAAAAGTGAGTTACAACCGTTTTGCGCTAAGCCCACGAAAAGAATAATGTTAAAACACCTGTAAAAATGTTAAAATCTATTTTGGCATTGGTGACTTTGGCCTCTACCCACAGGACCCCCAACTAAACCCAAAGGAAGAGGACCTCTCTTGGCATGTTTGTATTAAACATGAAATACATAATCTTAACAATAAAGGCTTTATGAGCAAAAATGTTATAAAAAATTCACACCAGTGACCTTGACACTAGAGACCCCTTACTCCATAAAAAACACGGCCATTAATGGTATCCACCTACCAGATATGGAAGATATCATTAAATAAATTTTTAAGATAAATCCAACTTACCGGAATAGGTTAACCATACAAGGTCTTATTTTCAAAGTGAAAAAAAGGAATATAACTTGGGAAAATGGGTGGCAATATCATGAACTTTTTCTAAATAAGTAAGTTTGGAAATTATGAAGCCATAAGTATAGACAGTACTTAAATAAATCCAACTTGCCGGTTTAGGTTAACGATATTCATTCTCAAACTGCTGAAAATGGCAATAACTTGATTAAAATTTATGCAATAATTATGTTACTTGCCATGATCAAGATTATTGTATTGATTAATAAATGTGTAAATTATGAAGCCCTTTGTACAAGTAGATTTTAGGAAAAATCCAACTTGCAGTTTTATTATTTTGATCGTTCCATTTTTTATAACATGACACCAATTTTAGGCTGCCAGGCTCCTAGACTGCCAGCTTTAGGCTATTAGACTACAAAGTTAAGTGCACTAAAGGTAAAGGCGTTTTTTTCCATAATCATGCATGTGTATGTGCTTTTGCATGACCTTTCATAGTGATTTTACTGTATTTTAAATTGTTTCCATATTTATAATATAAGTCACTAACTTTAAGCTACTAGGCTGCCGACTCTAAGCTGTTAGATTGCCAACTTCAGGTTGCAAAGCTGACATCGATAGGCTGTTAGGATGTTAGGCGGCCTCCTCAGGATACTAGGCTACCAACGTTAGGCTTACAGGGCGTTAGGTAAACTCTTAAGGTCCAGGTCGTCAGCAATTTAGGGTACCTCTTCCGACTGCGAGACAATTTGGCTCCTCAGTCAACTAGGCCATCCGACTGCCACCTCAGGCAGCCTGTCTCTTCTGCCATTTTACAGACACAATTGTACTAAACTATTTACAGAACAATGCCAATTTTGCAGTTTCATACAAATAGTAGACAATTGTATAATTATCAATATGTACTTGCATAAGATCAGCTAAATATCGAACGCAAAACAATATACATTTATTTACAATATGAGTATTATCGCCGCCTAAATTGTAGCGCAGTTCCATATATAATAAATTCACTCGCTTTCAAATTGAGTAGGCAGATTTAATTAATATGATACAACAATAAAACTTGAGTTCAACATAAAATTACATCTTGCGACATTTAACGGTAGTGTTGTGACATTTAACGGTAAGGGAAAAAAATTCGTGCGACATTTAACGTTAACATTGCGAAATTTAACGTCAAATGGTTTTGCGACATTTAGCGGCGGTTGCGACATTTAGCGTCAATGGTGCGACATTTAGCGGCAAGTGCGACATTTAGCGGCGTTGCGACATATAACGGCGCCACAATGAAAAATATAACACATGGTTGTCGGTGTGATAGATGATACTGCTAGCCCTTGAACTGGCAGATTATCCCTCGTCTTGCGCCTCGGGGCAATATACCAGTTCTTGGGTTGACAATATCCTTAAACACCCCGACAGACATGTGTTATTTTATATAACAATGTAATATGATATATGAGACGCGTCACGACAAAACCAACATAGTGCGTTTGCGACCAGCATGGATCCAGACAAGCCTGATCAGGATCCATGCTGTTCGCTTACCAAACCTATGACAAGTTGAGAAACTGATAGCGAACAGCATGGATCCTGATCAGACTGCGCGGATGCGCAGTCTGGTCTGGATCAAAACTGGTCGCAAACACACTATATTGGTTTTGTCGTGACGCGGCTCATATCGTATATATGTGAAGGCGGGTATGTCATACAAACTTTTGAGGATATCATATATTTGTTAAACCAATGAAGTTTTTATACCAATGTCAGAAATGCAATAACTACAGATCTCAATAATTTAAATCTATTTGCAGAAAATATCATTTTAGGAACATGATTTATGTACTTTCTTCAAGTATCACTTTTCAATTCAAAACTCGTTCAAATATATGAGCAAATACAAACATGTAACAGGCTTTATATGGACGATTGAATTATATTAGATTTATTTTTCTATACCAATAAATAGGGTAGACTAATCTCTTATTCATGCATCCTGCAAACCAAATTACAAAGCGCAAAACCTGTCTTTTTCTAAAATGAGAATTAAATATATTTGAATACTCACATAAATAAATTGATTAAAATCGATACTCAAGACAGAAAAAACCATTGATATAAACAAATTTATGTAGAGGATTATAAAGTTAACGTGAAAAAATAATTGTACATGCATCTCATTTAATGAAATTCATGTCAGAAGTTCAGATGTTAGTAGGGTATTGCGAATATGATAACCAGTTAATGTTAGTGTAAGATTGTAGAACGACACTATGGATACAATCGAATTCCGAGATTTTTTGTTTATAATTTTTAATTAAATGTTCTTAAGGCACACAATAGGTGTAAATTTTACATGCGGCAAAGAGCTAGGATAAAATCCATACAAGATGGTTTCGATGCGTTTATTAATCGTTCGCCTTGGC